>NW_026652276.1:33847537-33867509 GCF_009828535.3 Hylobates moloch | reverse complement strand
CCCAGCTAATTTTTTGTATTTTTAGTAGAGACAGGGTTTCACCGTTTTAGCCAGGATGGTCTCGATCTGCTGACGTCGTGATCTGCCCACCTCGGCCTCCCAAAGTGCTGGGATTACAGGCATGAGCCACCGTGCCCAGCCGCCCAGTTAACTTTTTAAAGATTGTTTATAGAGATAGAGTCTCAACATGTTGCCCAGGCTGGCCTTGAGCTCCTGCCCTCAAGCAATACTCCTGCTTCGGTATCCCAGAGTTCTAGGATTACAGGTGTGAGACACTCTACCCAGCCAGTTTTCTCTTGCTTTTCTTACAACTATGGGTATCAAAACCAGGGATATGAATTGTTGTTTTTAAGATTGCAGTGGTTATTTGTGGTGCTTTGAATCTAAATAAAAACTCAATTCTAACTGATGAAAAGGATAATAATACATTAACTAGACAATAATAAAATATACAATGTAGAATACAATACAATAGATATAACAACAACCACAGAAACTTACACAT
Source organism: Hylobates moloch (assembly GCF_009828535.3). Classification (NCBI taxonomy): domain Eukaryota; kingdom Metazoa; phylum Chordata; class Mammalia; order Primates; family Hylobatidae; genus Hylobates; species Hylobates moloch. The sequence continues at coordinate 33,867,004 of NW_026652276.1, read as the reverse complement.
ATTGAGCACTTAAAAAATGTATATATTTATTTATTTTGGAGAGGTGAGGTCCTGCTATGTTGCCCAGGTTGGTCTTGAACTCCTGGTCTCAAACAATACTCCTACCTTGCCTCCCAAAGTGCTCAGATTACAGGCATCAGCCAGTGCACCCAGTCTATTGAGTATTTATTATATGCTAGGTCCCGTTCTAAATACTTAACATGCATTTCTTATTTATCTTTCATAGCAACAATGTCAACCATCTTGTATAATAAGGTTCAGAGAGGCTGTCTCACTAGCCCCTGGCCTCCTGGTTGGTTAGTGAGAAAACCAGAATTCAAACACAGGTTGGCCTGACTCTAGGAATCAATTACAAAACCTTATTGTCTGGATTTAACTTTTTTTTAATTTTATTTATCTATTATTTTTTGAGATGGAGTCTGGCTCTGTCACCGAGGCTGGATTCCAGTGGCGTGATCTCAGCTCACTGCAACCTCTGTCTCCTGGGTTCAAGCAATTCTCCTGCCTCAGCCTCCCAAGTAGCTGGGATTACAGGTGCCTGCCACTGCGCCCGGCTAATTTTTTTGTATTTTAGTAGAGATGGGGTTTCATCATGTTGGCCAGGCTGGTTTTGAACTCCTGACCTTAAGTGATCCGCCCGCCTCAGCCTCCCAAAGTGCTGGGATTACAAGCATGAGCCACTGCATCCAGCCCTGTTTGGATTTTAAATCCCTCCTATATTCCTAATTGTACAGATATTTAACTGAGGATGTTTTGCTTGTCCTGTGTGGTGATTTAAAGATGTTTAAGCAACATTAAACATCAGTGTTGGGGTAGGTAATTGCCATTGAATGCACAGTTTTAGGTTTTCGCAAAAAGTGAGAAGATCTGGCTACCCTAAGCTCTTATTTCTCCAAAATGGGAGGCACAGGCTATGTCCAGCTGACCCCTATCAAGGGGCAGATACACTTGGAGTTGGCCCAGCTCTCTGCAAACACTCTTGTGGCTTCCTGGATTTCTTGCTTCCATCCTTCCTCTTATTTGTCAGTTCTTTGTCTTTAAGGAAACAGGCCCGATTGCATCAAGCCTGCTGAAAGCCTTCGGTGGTCCCCTATTACCTGAAAGTACTTAAAACCCTGATCTACCCACTTTCTAGTCTTTGCTGCCCTTCACCTCTGTCCACCCCTTGTGTCTTGTACTCTAGCAATGCTGGGCTCCACACTGTCTGCTATGCACCGTGCCCCGCCATGCCTCCCTATGTTCATGTCTTTTTCATGCTGTTCTGGTGCCAACAATGTCCTCCTACTTTCTCAATTGTTAAATACCTAATCAGAATTTAAAATCCATTTCAAATGTCATCTCCTTGGGAGATAGAAAATCCTCTTTTACCTACACAGGGTGAATTCTTGTATTTCCTCTTCCATGCCTCTGCAGCCCTACACATCCTGGGCGCCTACAAAGCTAACCACATTTTACTTTATGGAGTTAATTGTGGGCCTGGCTCCTCTGGCTAGACTCTAAGCTCTCTAAGGGGAAAGGCTCTGACTTATTCCTCTTTGCATTCCCACAACCTGATACAGTGATTGGCACAGAGTAAAAGCTCAATCAATGCTATTCCTTCTCCCTTTTCTTCAGTGGCAGCAACTTTATCTTATCATCCCTGAAATGTTTCTGCTTAACTCAGCAGCGTTAAGACCTGGGACATAAAAGACACTCAACCGTTATTGAAGGATGAGCTGAATTCATGTTGTGGCTGTCATAGTATTTTTTTTTTTTTTTTTTTGAGATGGAGTCTCGCTCTGTCACACAGGCTGGAGTGCAGTGGCGCGATCTCGGCTCACTGCAACCTCTGACTCCCTGGTTCAAGGTATTCTCCTGCCTCAGCCTCCCGAGTAGCTGGCAGGTGCCTGCCACCATGCCCAGCTAATTTTTGTATTTTTAGTACAGACGGGGTTTCACCATGTTGGCCAGGCTGGTCTCAATCTCCAGACCTTGTGATCTGCCCTCCTTGGCCTCCCAAAGTGCTGGGATTACAGGTGTGAGCCACCGTGCCCGGTGCATAGCATCTCCTAACCTGTGTCTCACTCCATGTTGAGGTTGGCTGTTCTTGAACCCTTCTTAGTTCCTACCTGCTCAAGTCCACCCAGCTACCAACAATACCTATTACCTGCAGACTTTGCCCTTCTAATCATTAAACCAATGAGAAAATCTGCTAGTCAACCTATTAGAAACCTTGACTACTCAGGTGCTGGGGCTTTTTCTGCCAACATATGTTATAGTCAGTGTTCTTTGAAGTAATAGAGGTGAGCAAAATCACAGAATACTGCCTAGACATTAAGCTACTTCTGCCCACCAGCCAGCCTTCCCTCTAATGGGAATTGCATTTTGCTTCACTGGCTTCAGCTTCTTGCCTGAGGTCCCTACTGGGATAGATGCCCAGAATCAAGCAGTAGCCTGCTAGGTGTGAGTCCCTGGTACCTGGCCAAGCTCCTAATGTCCATATTCATTGCTTCTACTATCCCTTCTATTGAGTAAATTACTGCTAGAAATGCCATGGCCCAGGAAAAAATATACACATCTTCCTGTAATCACCCCTCACACCCTTCTTCTGTGTCCAAGTGTCTCCTTACCCACAGAGAGGCAGTATCGCTTAATGGTGAAATGTGGGGACTCTGGAGTCAGAAAACTCTGGCTTCCAATCCTGGTTTTGCAACTTTTATTTGTATGTGGCACCAGATTAATTCTTTAATTTCTGAACATGTATCCTTGTTAAATGCAGATACTACTAGTACCTGACTCATATGTTTGTTATGAAAAGATTGAAAAATCAAATGGATGTGAAGTAAATGGCACCATGCCCAACACCCTTGAAACAGTCTAGGAATGTTGTCGATTATTATTATTGGCTGCGTGGCAGGAAAAAACACTGTGAAAACAGCAGGGAAGCCTTCCAAAGCTGTGCTCCTTTCAGCAGCTGCTCAACACTTGCTCACCACTGCATGGGTTATATTATACAGCACCGAGAAGCCAGCTTTACATATCTGGAAATAGATTCCAGATACTTAAAGAATGTGTTTTTTGGCTGGGCATGGTAGCTCACACCTGTAATCCTAGCACTCTGGGAAACCGAGACAGTATGATTGTTTGAGCCCAGGAGTTAGAGATCAGCCTGGCCAACATGGCAAAACCCAGTCTCTACAAAAAAAAGCAAAAATTATCTGGGAGTGGTGGTGTTACGAGATCTTTGGGGTGTCACTTTTCTGGCTGGAAACCTCTGTGGCCAGTGGCACTTTTGCCTGAGTTCTTGTCCTGCATCCAGAAAGAATGAGGTATGCAGACAAGTGGAGGATGAACAAGACAAAGAGGCACTTTACTGGGTGTTAGAACAGCTTAGAGGAGACCCACAGTGAGTAGCTCATCTCTGTTGAGTCTTCAGCTCTCAGCAGAGAGGTGGCTCTGGAATTGGTGGCTCCTCTCTGCAGGCAGGTCAACCTGTCAAGTGTTCAGCTATAGCAGAAACGAGGCCTAGAGTGGGTGGCTCATCTCTGCCGGCAGATCATCCTGATGAGTGTTCAGCTCTCAGCAGAGAGGAGGCCCTGGAGAGGGTGGCTCCTTTCTGCAGGTGGTCATCCTGACATCTTCTCTGCTCTGGCAGAATGGTACAATCTCGGGTTTTATGCACTTCAGCAGGGAAGTGCATGCTGATTGGTCCACGGGCAGCCATGGGCTGGCCCAGGCAAAAGTACCACGAGCTCTCTCTCCAGTCTGCAGGACTGGCAGCCTGCCCCCCCAGGCTTCAGGCCTTCTTTGGACTGAAGGTGGGGCTTCACTCAGGACCCATTCTCTTCTGCCCAGAAGCCTGTCTGCCTCCTGCCTCCATTCATGGAGTGTAGGTTGTTTGAGCCAAGTGCCTGCAGGCCAGTGCTGAGCTGCCCTCAGCCCCTCCTCAGCTTCCCTCCTATGCTAATCGGTGCCCAAAGCCCTGAGGGGGCCAAGGTGGCAGGGGATTGGCATGTCAGTGTTGCCCTGAGTGTGTGCCCACCCTGCTGGGCTACGACAGTGCCCAGGCTCGGCTTCAATCTTGCTCCATGATCGGAGCAGGTGTTGGGAGTGGGGAGAGGCCAGACAGTGGAAACAGGCACTTCTGAGCCTGTAGGGGGTAGGGGGGCCTTCCTGGGACCCCAAGAGCACAGAGACTCTGGGGTCTACAGTCACAGCAGGGCAACTGCAGTGGCACCTGGGGAGGGCAGGGCTTCCGCCTGCTCTGTGGAGTGGGAGGCCCGGGTCCATCTCCCTGTTGCAGCCAGTGTCTTGGCAGCGGCCACTCTAGATGGGCTGCTACTACCATCAGTGGCATGTGCCTGTGGTCCCAGCTACTCGGGAGGCCGACGTGGAAGGATCGCTTGAGCCCAGGAGGTCGAGGCTGCAGTGAGCCATGATTATGCCTCTGCACTCTTCCAGCCTGGGCAACAGAGCAAGACCCTGTCTCAAAAAAAAAAAAAAAAAAAGAATTTCAGTATTTTCCTGTGGAATAAAACTTCAGTGGAGAGTCATCTGAACATTCCAATTAGATTTTATCTCTAAAATTATAGTGATGTGTATTATTGCTCATGGAGAATGTTTTGTTTCTTTGAGCTAATAGAGGTATTAAAATTGATAGCTTCAATGAGGAAGGGAGTAGAAAAGCGATCCCTTCCTGCTGTGTCACCATTTTTTAAAAGCTTCCTGGAGGGCAGCAGTTGCAATGAATCCTCACCAGCCCTGGACAAGCTGAGATAATGGCAATTTAAATAGTTTGAGCTTCTGTCATTAGGAACACCACTGGGTTTGTGCTTATATCTGCTGTATCTACCGCCCACTTTTTTTTTTTTTTTGAGATGGAGTCTCACTCTGTTGCGACGGTGTAGTGCAGTGGTACAATCTCGGCTCACTGCAACCTCTGATTTTCTGGCTCAAACAATTCTCCTGCCTCAGCGTCTGGGTAGCTGGGATTACAGGCACCCACCACAGTGCCCAGCTAATTTTTGTATTTTTAGTAGAGATGGGGTTTCACATGTTGGCAAGACTGGTCGTGAACTCCTGACCTCAGATGATTCGCCTGCCTCGGCCTCCCAAAGTGCTGGGATTACAGGTGTATCCCAGCCCCCTTTTAAGCATTTTCTTACTTCCTGGGACCACAAGATGTTCCAGACTCATCTTGTAGTTCCTCTGCCCCAGCCCTGGAATTAAATGCTTCTCCTAGACGCCCTGGTTCCTCTTATTGCAGACCAAGATCTGAGTGCTAGGTGTGTACTTGTTTCCTAAAATGTCATTACTTCTAGGCCCTCTCAGCAGACGGAGCTACAAAATATGTGTATGTCTAACTCATGCATAAGTACATTTTTCTATCTATCTATCTATCTATCTATCTATCTATCTATCTATCATCTATCTGTCTATCATCTATCTATCTATCTATCTATCTATCTATCTATCTATCTATCTATCTCTCTATCTATCCATCTATCATCTATCTATCTATCTATCTACCTATCTAATTTTTTTTATTTTTTACTGCTCCTTGTGGAGCAGGGCTACCCTATAGTTAGTACAGGGTACTACTATCTATCTATCTATCTATCTATCTATCTATCTATCTATCTATCTATCATCTTTCTATCCATCTGTCTATCTGATATGGTTTGGCTGTGTCTCCACCCAAATCTCATCTTGAATTGTAGCTCCCCTGATTCCCATGTGTCATAGGAAGGACCCAGTGGGAAGGGAAGTAATTGAATCATGGGGCGGGTCTTCCCTGTGATGTTCTCATTATAGTGAATAAGTGTCACAAGATCTGATGGTTTTATAAAGGGGAGTTCTGCACAAGCTGTCTTGCCTGCCACCATGTAAGGCGTGCCTTTCTCCCCTTTGCCTTCCTCCATGGCATTCCAGCCATGTGGAACTGTGAGTCAGTTAAACCTCTTTCCTTTATAAAATACCCAGTCCTGGATATGTCTTTCTTTTTTTTTTTTAAGATGGAGTCTCACTCTGTCATCCAGGCTGGAGTACTGTGGTGTGATCTCATCTCAGCTCACTGCAACCTCCGCCTCCTGGGTTTAAGCAGTTCTCTGCCTCAGCCTCCCGAGTAGCTGGGATTACAGGCGCGTGCCACCACATCTGGCTAATTTTTGTATTTTTAGTAGAGATGGGGTTTCACCATGTTGACCAGGCTGGTCTTGAACTCCTGACCTCGTGATCCACCCACCTCGGCCTCCTGAAGTGCTGGGATTATAGGCGTGAGCCACCATGCCCAGCCGGATATGTCTTTATTAGCAGCATGAGAACAGATGAATACTCTATCTATCTATTATTTATCTATCTATCTATCTATCTATCTATCTATCTATCTATCTGTCTTAAAAACCATGGGTTTTATACTGATAACTCTGATTTTGGTCTAGTACTGCAGGGTTCATTTAGCTTTCCTTCTTTTTTTTTTTTTTTTTTTTTTTTTTTGAGACGGAGTCTCGCTCTGTCGCCCAGGCTGGAGTGCAGTGGCGCAGTCTCGGCTCACTGCAAGCTCCGCCTCCCGGGTTCACGCCATTCTCCTGCCTCAGCCTCTCCGAGTAGCTGGGACTACAGGCGCCCGCCACCACGCCCGGCTAATTTTTTGTATTTTTAGTAGAGACGGGGTTTCACTGTGGTCTCGATCTCCTGACCTCGTGATCCGCCCGCCTCGGCCTCCCAAAGTGCTGGGATTACAAGCGTGAGCCACCGCGCCCGGCCAGCTTTCCTTCTTTTCATATATGTATACATTCCTGTTCATATTTACAGATGGACAATACATTACAGAAGAATGGCTTTCTTTGCGTCACCCCAAGAACTTGGAGGCATTGTTGTTCTCATCTGTCTATTCAGGAATCCTCTTATAGCAGACATCTATTACCTTTTTTGGCCCAGTGTCCCTTCTCTCTGAGAGCAGCTCCTCCACAGGTGGTTCTAGCAATCACAAGACCCACTCTTCCCAACAGAGGCAGGCATGTGACTGAGGCTGCCCAGTGAGAGTACACCATCCTCAAAGTTCAAGATGGCAGCTCACCCCAGCAAGACAAACAGAAGTCCCTGGAGACCTGATTCAGTTGTTCAGGGAGAGAAACAGAGAGTTTGAACACTAGTGAGCCAGTAGTTCTCGGGTTTCTGTGGACTATCTCGTGGGGGAAGCCTGTTTAAGGATGAAGCCCACATAGAGAAAGGCGTGTCATTGAACCCTGGAATCCATTTCAGCATGGCAACAGCTGTGACTTCCTAGTTCTGTAAGTCAGTTAATCCTTTTTCAGTTTAACCTTTGTTTTTTTCCTTTTTTTTTTTAAGACAGTCTCACTCTGTCACCCAGGCTGGAGTGCAGTAGCATGATCTCAGCCCACTGCAACCTCCACCTCCCAGGCTCAAGCCAATCCTTCCACTTCAGCCTCCCAAGCAGCTGGGACCACAGGTGTGTGCCACCACACCCAGCTAATTTTTTGTATTTCTTGTAGAGACAGGGTTTTGCTATGTTGGCCAGGCTGGTCTTGAACTCCTGAGCTCAAGGGATCTGATTGCCTCAGCTTCCAGAAGTGCTGGGATTACAAGCGTAAGCCACCATGCCTGGCCCAGTTTAAACTTTATTGATCGAGGATCTGTCACCTGCAATCAAATGAATCAAATACATCTCCTTAGAATCATATAAACAAACCCCGTGAATAAGAAGAGACCTCATAGTTAAGCTCAGTTCACATCCACACAGAAATCCTCTTTATTGCTCGTGAATGACTAAGCACCTCATTGAACAGGAAGTTCGCTACTGGGTAAGGCAGCCCATTACATTGCTGGATACTTCTAGTTGCCTTAAAGCCTTTTAAAATGCTGACCCCCATATCAGACTCCCACGAATTACACCCATTGGTGTTAATTCTGTATTGCACTCACACAGAAAATTAGTCCAGGCTCTTTTTCACATGGTAGCCTTTTAAATATATAAAAATACTAACTTTTTCTTTTCCAGTCTCAATAGACTTAGTTTCTTCAACTACTCTTAGGAGAGAGTTTTTAGATTCTTCATAATCCTAGTGTCCTTTTTAGAAGATAAGACATTTTAGTAATGATCCCTTTACAATGTATTGCCTAGGATTGAGTAATTTGTTTAACTAGTTTGGAGCACAGTAGACTTATTTTCTGTATTCTAGTTACTATAGGTTTATAAATATACTTATTTTTTATTTTTGAGATGGAGTTTTGCTCTTGTTGCCCAGGCTGGAGTGCAATGGCACAATCTCGGCTCACCGCAAACTCTACCTCCCATGTTCAAGTGATTCTCCTACCTCAGCCTCCCAAGTAGCTGGGATTACAGGCATGTGCCACCACGCCCGGCTAATTTTGTATTTTTAGTAGAGGCAGGGTTTCTCCATGTTGGTCAGGCCTGATCTCAAACTCCCGACCTCAGGTGATCTGCCCACCTTGGCCTCCCAAAGTGCTAGCATTACAGGCGTGAGCCACAGCGCCGAACCAGGTTTATAAATATAATTACATTATGTTTAGGCAAGCTGCCTCATACCTAAGACACCCTTCATTAAGCTTTGCACCTCATGATAATTTTTTAAAAGCCCCAAGTACAAAATGCCACTCTTAGGACATTAAAAAGATAATACAATGTAACAATAACAGTTAATATGTATGTGTGTATTTATTTTTATTTTTTAGAGACCAGGTCTCACTATATTGCACAGGCTGGTTGTGAACTCCTGGGCTCAAGTGATCCTCCTGCTTCAGCCTCCTGAGTAGCTGGGCCTGCAGGTGCAGACCACTGCACCTGGCTAACAGCTAACATTTAGTGAGTTACTATATGCCAGGCATTTTATAGCATTATATATTATATACTATTGTTTATATCTCAAAAAACCCTGTAAAGTGGGTTCTATTACTATCCCCATTAGATGAAAAAACTGCAGCTTAGAGAGGTTAAGTAGCTTCTCTGATTTTTCACAAGATCCTAGAAAGCTAGGATCCAAGTTTGACTTCGGACTGGGTCGTTTATTCATTAAAGTCTTGAGAATGCAGAGGCAATGCCTTCAGCAGAAAACCAGCTAGATGATTATAGTAAACAGTAACTGTGACCACAGAAGTATTTAACACATTTTAATGATCTTTTATCGGAAATTGCTGCTGCTGCTGCTGCTTCTTTTTTATTTTTTATTATTTTATTTTATTTTTTGAGACGGAGTCTCACTCTGTCGCCCAGGCTGGAGTGCAGTGGCGCAATCTTGGCTCACTGCAACCTCTGCCTCCGGGATTCACACCATTCTCCTGCCTCAGCCTCCCGAGTAGCTGGGACTACAGGCGCCTGCCACCAAGCCCGGCTAATTTTTTGTATTTTTAGTAGAAACGGGGTTTCACCGTGTTAGCCAGGATGGTCTCGATCTCCTGACCTCGTGATCTACCTGCCTCGGCCTCCCAAAGTGCTGGGATTACAGGCGTGAGCCACTGTGCCCAGCCTGCTGATGCTTCTGAAGTGCAAAATAGTGTATTTTGAATCCTATAATGAAGGATGAAGGAGTAGTTAAAAAATTTTAAATAGAGCCTGATTAGATACATATTAAAGAGGAAGAGTTGTGAAGAACACAAGAGCATTATGCCAGGCGTGGTGGCTCACACCCGTAATCCCAGCACTTTGGGGGGCCGAGGCAGGCAGATCACAAGGTCAGGAGCTCAAGACCAGCCTGGCCAATATGGTGAAACCCCATCTCTAGTAAAAATACAAAAATTAGCCAGGCGTGGTGGCGGGTGCCTGTAATCCCAGCACTTTGGGAAGCCGAGGTGGACAGATCACAAGGTCAAGAGACCAGCCAGGCCAATATAGTGAAACTCTATCTCCACTAGAAATACAAAAATTAGCTGGGCATGGTGGCAGATGCCTGTAGTCCCAGCTACTCAGGAGGCTGAGGCAGGAGAATTGCTTGAACCCAGGAGGCAGAGGTTGCAGTGAGCCAAGATCATGCCACTGCACTCCAGTCTGGGTGACAGAGTGAGACTCCATCTCAACAACAACAACAACAACAGAGCATTACAAAGTAGGTGGAAAAGTTAACTGCAGGACATAAAAACCGTGAAGAAAAATCTGAAACGTGGGGAACGGAGCGGTCTCTGTGGAGAGCCTGATGGTGAGACTTAGCTGAGAATAGATGAGTTTAATTTTATGGAAGGAAAAAATAATAAGGTAAGATAAGAATTTATCTTATTTTCCAAGTCAGGACCCTGAAAGGGTGAGGCAGGTGGCCACAAAGTCAGAGTGAGTAGGAGAGGGTAAGTTTTCTTTTTTTAATTTTAATTTAAAATATTTTTGTGGGTACATAGTAGATATATATATTTAATGGGTTACATGAGATATTTTGATACAAGTATGCAAAGTGTAATAGTCACATCAGGGTAGGTGGGGGTATCCATCCCCTCAAGTATTTATCTTTTGTGTTACAAACAATCCGATTGTATTCTTAGTTATCTTAAAATGTACAATTACATTTTTTTTTACTATACTCACCCTGTTGTGCTATTAATAACTAGGTCCTATTCATTCTTTGTATTTTTGTGTGTGTCCATTAATCATCCCTGTATTAGTCCATTCTCACATTGCTATAAGGAAATACCTGAGGCTGGGTTATTTATTTATTTAAAGATGGAGTCTCGCTCTGTCACCCAGGCTGGAGTGCAATGGTGCAATCTTGGCTCACTGCAGCCTCTGCCTCCTGGATTCAAGCAATTCTCCTGCCTCAGCCTCCCAAGTAGCTGGAATTACAGGTGTGTGCCACCATGCCCAGCTAATTTTTGTAGTTTTAGTAGAGATAGGGTTTCACCATGTTGGCCAGGCTGTTCTCGAACTCCTGACCTCAATGATCTCCCCACCTTGCCCTCCCAAAGTGCTGGGATTACAGGCATGAGCCACCATGCCCTGCCAAGACTGGGTAATTTATAAAGAAAAGAGGTTTAATTGGCTCACAGTTCCACAGGCTGTACAGGAAGCATGATGCTGGTATCTGCTCAGCTTCTTGGGGGCCTCAGGGAACTTAGAATCATGGTGAAAGGCAAAGGGGTGGCAGCATGTCACATGGCTGGAGCAGGAGCAAGAGAGAGAGCGAGCTGGGAGATGCTACACAATTTTAAACAACCAGATCTCATGAGAACTCACTAATTATCATGAGAACAGCACCAAGGGGTGATGCTAAACCATTCACAAGAAATCTGCCCCTGGGATTCAATCACCTCCCACCAGCCCTCACTTCCAACACTGGGGATTACAATTTCACATGAGATTCAGGCAGGGACACAGATCCAAACTATATCAATCCCCACTTCCCTCCTCACCCCCCTACTACCCTTCCCAGCCTCTGGTAACCCTCCTTCTACTCTCTATCTTCATGAGTGAAATTGTTTTAATTTTTAGCTCCCACAAATAAGTGAGAACATGTGATGTTTGTCTTTCTGTGCCTGGCTTCACTTAACATGATGACCTCCATTTCCATCCATGTTGTTGCAAAGGACAGGATCGCATTCTTTTTTATGGCTGAATAATAATCCATTGTGTATATGTACCAGGAAAGGGTATGCTTCAAAGCCATAGTCTGGTGACCGCATAGAATCTCATCTTTGGGACCTGGGTTTATTTGCAGTGCTTTTCTTTCATGTGGTACATAAAGCCCCAAAGGTATGAGAACATGAACTATATCTGTGAGCTATATCAACAGTTCTGAATTCCCATCTTCTAAACCAGAGTCAGCTGGGAGTACAAGGGTTTACACTGTCAACCTAAGTAACAGAGAGGAACTCTCTAAAAGTAAATGATATTTCTTTGGGAATGGAGCATTGCAATGGGAGTATGCATGCCATAGTAAACTATGTGCATATTCAGGGAGGTAAAAGAAGACAAAGGTTTTCAAAGGAAAAAATGAGGAGGATTACATAATTGTTTCGAAATAATTATCCTTGGCTACAAAGATCATTAACAAGGGTGACACCAGCCCGAGGTTGAACAGGCAGTTGCTGGGCAGATGTCCTTGCAGAAGTATTTTTTATATAAGGTTGCAATGTTCTGTGTGCATGGTTGTGGTTTTTGCAGAGTCTTTTGTGATAGTTTTTTGTTATCAAGCATATAAGCACAAGAACCTGCTTTTCATAACCTTCCTGACCCTATTTGTCAGGGTTTTGTTTTCTTATAATTGGTCACTCTGTTTTGATTCTGACAACCTTCTTTTTCTTTTTTTTTGAGACGGAGTTTCGCTCTTGTCGCCCAGGTTGGAGTGCAATGGTGTGATCTTGGCTCACTGCAACCTCTGCCTCCCAGGTTCAAGTGATTCTCCTGCCTCAGCCTCCCGAGTAGCTGGGACTACAGGCATGCGCCACCAGGCCTGGCTAATTTTTTTTTGTATTTTTAGTAGAGACAGGGTTTCACCATGTTGGCCAGGCTGGTCTTAAACTCCTGACCTCCCGTGATTCACCCGCCTCAGCCTCCCAAAGTACTGAGACTACAGGCGTGAGCCACTGCATCCGGCCGATTCTGACAACTTTCACAAGGCAGAAAGACAAACATCACTTAAGGGAAATATTCGAAGCAATCTGAAGGTGCATAGCTTGGGTGTTATTCTATTTTTTTCTCTGCGTTTTTTTTTTTTTTTTTTTTTTTTTTGGTAGAGATGGAGTTTCGCCATGTTGTCCAGGTTGGTCTGGAACTCCTGGGCTCAAGTGATCTGGCTGTCTTGTCCTCCCAAAGTGCTGGGATTACAGGTGTGAAACACTGTAACCGGCCAGTTGTTATTTTTAGAGTCAAGTTTGTGGCTTTCAAATGCAGAAATGGGCAGTAGAGGAATAATACTGTACACTGTCCATTATCTCTGAATACAATCAGATTGATTTGAGATAGCTTAAGATGAGGGGGATGAGGATAGCTTTATATGTCTGTAGACACCAAGAGAGGGAAGGAAGAACAGTGGAAGTCAGCCCACAATGTTTGGAATAGGTACTCATTTTTTTTTTTTTTGGAGACAGAGTCTCACTCTGTCGCCCAGGCTGGAGTGCAGTGGTGCAATCTCGGCTCACTGCAAGCTCCGCCTCCCGGGTTCACGCCATTCTCCTGCCTCAGCCTCTTCGAGTAGCTGGGACTACAGGCGCCCGCCACCACGCCCAGCTAATTTTTTGTATTTTTAGTAGAGACGGGGTTTCACCGTGGTCTCGATCTCCTGACCTCGTGATCCGCCCGCCTCGGCCTCCCAAAGTGCTGGGATTACAAGCGTGAGCCACCGTGCCCGGCTTTCATTTTTTTTTAATAAAAGAGATTAAGATTTCTGTAAAAGAAAAACTATTCATGTACAATGATAAGAAAAAAATGTACAGGATATTAAACAGTTGGTTGAGAGAAACCACAGAGATTGAGCTTGAAGATGAAGTGGAGGAAATATTTGAACACGGATGTGGAGTCTGTTTTATTCATGAACTCAATGTTTCATAAATTACATGTGGGCCTGTCAGATGTTGAGAGATGGAGGAAGAAGACATAGAGCTCTTTTATTTTATTTTATTTTTTTGAGATGGAGTCTCACTCTGTCACCCAGGCTGGAGTGCAGTGGCACGATCTCGGCTCACTGCAGCCTCTCTTCCCAGGTTCAAGCAATTTTCCTGCCTCAGCCTCCAAAGTAGCTGAGACTACAGGCACGAGTCACCACGCCTGGCTAATTTTTTGTATTTTTAGTAGAGACGGGGTTTCGCCATGTTGGTCAGGCTGGTCTCGAACTCCTGACCTCAGGTGATCCTCCCACCTTGGCCTCGCAAAGTGCTGGGATTACAGGTGTGAGCCACTGCTCCCGGCCGACAGAGAGCTCTTTTCCAAGCACAGTGTAGATGCTGGATTGTCCATTCAAAAAGGCCACACCCACTGGGGCGAACACAAGACCAATTGGCATGCCTCTCTTCACTATCTCTTAGGAAATGCTTAGGATGTGTCAAAAGATCTCAAACAATTTATATTTGCTTAATAACCACTGGCTAAATTATAAGATTAAACCTGCATATATACTGCATAGCTGAGCATATTTTAAAAGTGCAAAATAATCTCTATTTGTGATTTCGGAAAAGGCTTTTAAATCATACTTGCCTTCCTTCTGGCCAGCACAGGGTGGAGCTCTTATCCAGACTAAATAAAAGCATTTTCTAAATGGAAGGGATGGAAGCTACTTTAAACAGTTGGCACTTAGGAATTTTTATCCAGTTAGTCTCTGTGTGGCACAGAAGGCTTCCAATTCTTTGCTTAAAAAAAGAAAAAGAAATAGTAGAGTCACAAATCAAAAATAAAGGAAGACGTGAGAAGCAGAGTACAAAGAAAAAGGAGATTCGTGAATCATGAATGGAAACACTTGTTAATAATAAATTCCACTGATGGTGAATTTAAGCACAGCTGAGTTGTGTAGACCTCATAGTTTCACGATCTTGTTCCTAAGCAAGGTAAATGTCTCCCTGGTGTTTAGGTGGTTCAGTGGCCTAATCAACAGAAAGTTCAGTTTGGAATGGGTCATAGCCCCCTCGTTACCATCACTGGGTCTCTGTGACTCTCTCTGCTGGGGCCGTCTGTCCAGGCCACGTTCACTGCCTGACTCTGTCACCAGGCCAGGTCCTGGCCCAGGAAAGAATATTTGCAATCCATAGTTGCTCTGCCTGTGGTTAGTTTGATTTGGAAAGAAGCAAGAAGTCCCATCTTGGTCCTGGATCCAAATCTTGTTTTCCAATAAAGCTTTATCATTATTAAATATTAGGGATATTTGGATATCCAAAATAAATAAAATAGTTTACCTAAGTCAGTAAAATGTAAATCAGAGGAGAGAAATTATTTGAAAATTGTGTAATTATTTTCAGAATTAATGTCTCGGCCAAGGTGGGTGGATAACGAGGTCAGGAGTTCGAGACCAGCAGCCTGGCCAACATAGTGAAACCTCATCTCTACTAAAAATACAAAAAATTAGCCAGGCGTGCTGTCAGGCGCCTGTAGTCTCAGCTACTTGGGAGGCTGAGGCAGGAGAATCGCTTGAACCCAGGAGGCGGAGATTGCAGTGAGCCGAGGTCGCGCCACTTTACTCCAGCCTAGGCAACAAGAGTGAAACTCTTGGCCAGGCGCGGTGGCTCACGCTTGTAATCCCAGCACTTTGGGAGGCCGAGGCGGGCGGATCACGAGGTCAGGAGATCGAGACCACGGTGAAACCCCGTCTCTACTAAAAATACAAAAAATTAGCCGGGCGTGGTGGCGGGCGCCTGTAGTCCCAGCTACTCGGAGAGGCTGAGGCAGAAGAATGGCGTGAACCCAGGAGGCGGAGCTTGCAGTGAGCCGAGATTGCGCCACTGCACTCCAGCCTGGGTGACAGAGCAAGACTCCGTCTCAAAACAAAAAAAAAACCAAAAAAAACAAAAAAAAACAAGAGTGAAACTCCGTCTCAAAAAAAAAAAAAAGAAAAAAAGAATTAATGTCTCTGTGGGGCCCAGGCATCAGCATTTTTAGAAAGCTCCATGGATGGCTGAGTGTGGTGGCTCATGCCTGTAATCCCAGCACTTTGGGAGGCCACGGCAGGGGGATCCCTTAGGCCAAAAGTTCAAGAACAGCCTGAGCAGCATAGGGAGATGCCTATCTCCACAAAAAAAATTGTTTAAGTCAGGTGTGGTGATGCACCGCTGTAGGCCCAGCTACTGAGGAGGCTAAAGCAGGAGGATCACTTGAGCCCAGAGTTCGAGGCTGCAGTGAGCTGTGATTGCACCACTGCACTCCAGCCTGGTCAACAGAGTGAAAATCTGTCATAAAATATAAAATAAAATAATAAAATAAAATAAAATAAAAATAACATAAAATAAAAATCCGAGGCAGCAGGTCTGGAGTGAGGTCTGAGATTCTGCATTTCTGACAAACTCCCAGCGCATGCCCTGTGCTGCTGGTTTTTGGACCACACTTTGAGAGGAAAGGCTTGTACTCAGTGGGTCCCAAATGTTCCACATCATAACCCTTCCCAAGGGAGCTGGTTAAGCCTCACAGATGCACAGGGCGCTCCGTGAAGGTTGCTGATTCAGGAGGTCTGGGAGTCTGCGTTAAAAGCTGCCCAGCTGATTCTCGCGGCTTGCATGCCTGCTGGAGAAAGGCTGCCCTGACTTCCTCTAGGGAGTTGATTGTTTGCCTGGCTTTTGTTGTTTTACTTACTAAAGCTTCAAAATCTTATTCTCTTTCTTAATAATCCTGAATATCGGTGTATAGGCAGCATGATATTTTTTAGTATTCATTTCAGTTTTCAGAATCTTCTTGATTACTTGGTAGGTAGTACTTTCTAGTACAATGGGCAAAATATAAAAAATGATCAAAAACAATACTTTGATTCCACTTATCTAATTGTGTTGGCATTGTTTTTGCTGATCTCAATGTTCTTGGATCTAAAAAAACTGGCTAAAAAGTTATCATCATTAAGAAAAAACACTTGAATTTTTAAAAATTAACTTTATTGGTTTAAATGAAGGATATATTTTCATCATGTTAAGCAGCTGAACTTTTTTTTTTTTTTTTGAGATGGAGTTTTGCTCTTATTGCCCAGGCTGGAGTGCAATGGCACGATCTCAGCTCACCTCAACCTCTAAGCCGTTGAACATTTGGCATCATTTGTTAGAGGAGTTAGGCCTCCTAGATGCATACATTCTTCTTTGCTTTGTGCCTTTAAAACTGGGGTGCCCCAGGGACTTCTCCATTTACACCTACACACAGTCCTTTGGGGATCCTATCCAAACTTAGGACTTTAAATACCACCTGCTGTCTAATGATTTGGAAACACAGATCTCCAGCCCACGCCTCTTTCTTGAGCAGGTTAGTATAACCAGTTGTCTGGTTAATAACTCCCCTTGGATGTTCATGGACATTTTCAGACTCTTCTCTTCCAAAACAAGATAACTGATGTTTTCCCAAACCTGCTCCCCCCGGTGGTTCTCCCTGTATCGGTTGGAGCAACTCCATTCTTCTAGCTGCTCAGCCCAAACCTCTCTCACACCCACATTTAATCCATCCAGAGTTTTTGTCGGCTCTCCTTTCCTAACATATTCAATATCTGACCACCTCTCACCTCTGTCAATGCCACGACCTGCCCTAAGCCACCATTCTCCCTTGCCTAAATGACTGCAGCAACTTGCTAGCTGTTGTCTGTCTTTTTTCTTCCTCTCCCCTTCCTCTTTCTTTTTATTGTAAAGTTTCTTCAAATAACCTTAGCTGTTGGTAGTAACAGGAACAACCCATATTGCAAAACATTGTATTCAATATTCTAATTTTGCTTTTAGAGGAAAAAAATTGTTGTTTAAAGAAAGCTGGAAGGAACTAGGTGTGGTTAACTGAGCTAAAACGTTATTGGAATAGTTCAGATGGAAAGAAATGAGAGGAATGGCAATGAGAATGCGAGGGTTTTAAATAGCACGTGTTCTTTTTTTTTTTTTTTTTTAGATGGAGTCTCGCTCTGTCGCCCAGGCTGGAGTGCAGTGGCACTATCTCGGCTCACTGAAAGCTCCGCCTCCCGAGTTCACACCATTCTCCTGCCTCAGCCTCCTGAGTAGCTGGGACTACAGGCGCCCGCCACCACGCCCGGCTAATTTTTTGTATTTTTTTAGTAGAGACGGGGTTTCACCATGTTAGCCAGGATGGTCTCAATCTCCTGACCCCGTGATCCGCCTGCTTCGGCCTCCCAAAGTGCTGGGATTACAGGAGTGAGCCACCGCGCCTGGGCACGTGTTCTTTCTTATATAACAAGCTCTTCAAATTCACAGGTTCGAGAGTGTGGTTGCCTTGCTTGTGGAGAAAGCAGCTGTGTTCATGTTTTGTATGTACCAATGTTTCTCCTGTATTGGTTTTTGCTGACACGGATGTGAAATAGTTTTGCTTGTTCCATCGTTTTCCTTCTGTTTGTGTGTGTGTGTGCGTGTGTTTTAAAAAATCGTTTTTGTTGGCCGGGTGCAGTGATTCACGCCTGTAATCCCAGTACTTTGGGAGGCCGAGGCGGGCAGATCACGAGGTCAGGAGTTCGAAACCAGCCTGGCCAAAATGGTGAAACTGCGTCTCTACTAAAAATACAAAAATTAGCAGGGCGTGGTGGCATGCGCCTGTAATCCCAGCTGCCTAGGAGGCTGAGGGAGGAGAATCACTGGAACCCGGGGTACAGAGGCTACAGTGAGCCAAGATTGCGCCACTGCACTCCAGCCTGCCCGACAGAGCAAGACTCCGTCTCAAAAAAAAAAAAAAATCGTTTTTGCTTCGGAACTCAGGTTCTAGATCCTTCTCTGAGCCTTCTAATGATATCTCTTCTGTCTCAGTTAAGATCTGATCAACAATGAATAATGTCATTTCTCTTTCAAATCTAGCTTTAACCATCTGACTACCATCTCCTTTGCTTCTCCCCTCTGGGCCCCTAAACTTCAGTTAGGGTGAATTATTCAGTGTTTCCCCTATGTGCTATGCTTTCTTCCCTGTGGGACAAGATTAGTTCATGACATTTCCACCACTTTTATACCATTTCCTCTAAATTCATAGAACCTAATAGTAATAGTCGACACTTGGTGAGCACTTACTCTGCGCCAGGCAGTGTGTTAAGTGTTTACGGTCATTTTATCATTTTAACCCCACACTATATAAGGTAGACCCTTTATGATCCCTATTATACTGCCAGGTATGCCCTGCCCAGATCCCCCGGGTCCTCTTTTCCAACTCTGCAGGCTCAGACTCCTGCTTCTGCGGGCTTGGCTGCAAATGCTTGCCCTGGAACCGTGTGCACATCACCCCTCACTGAGGGGAGAGTGGAAAGGCTCTGGGAGTTTGTGTCCCTCTCCCCCCTGGCCAGTGACAGAAGGAACTGGTGTGGGAACACAAGCACCCAGATTGTTGGCCTCAAGGAGGGAGAGGTTGAAGTGTGAGCCATGCTCCAGGACTCTCCAAGGATCAGCCTGAGCTGGCTTCTTCCCCTTCCCTGGCTTGCTTCCCTACTCCTTCACTTTTTTTCTTGGAAGCACATTCCGCAGTAAATCACCTCCTTTCCAAGCCTTGGCTCATGACCTGAGTCTGGAGGAACTCAACCTAAGACTCTTGCCTGGCTCATGCAAGGTGCAGTTGCTATTCAAACCCGAGCAGTCTAAATCCTACCACAGTTTAGAGTTCAAATCCCTCTGTTATAATGCCTGTCATGTCGGTATGATGACTCTGTTTCAATTTCTTTTTCCTAGAAAATGTTAGAAATTTTACCCGGGGAATCTTGGAGCAGTGTCTTTGATATTTGCTCACAGTTCTGAGTATGGTACTGGGAGTATACAAAGTCCTTTCTAGTGATGGGTGAGGTTGCATTTGGAGCATCTCACAATACTCTGATAAATGTCTTAAGCATCTTCCTGAGGCCAGGCGTGGTGGCTCACGCCTGTAATCCCAGCACTTTGGGAGGCCGAGGC
>NW_026652276.1:33830321-33847137 GCF_009828535.3 Hylobates moloch | reverse complement strand
CGTGATCCGCCTGCTTCGGCCTCCCAAAGTGCTGGGATTACAGGAGTGAGCCACCGCGCCTGGGCACGTGTTCTTTCTTATATAACAAGCTCTTCAAATTCACAGGTTCGAGAGTGTGGTTGCCTTGCTTGTGGAGAAAGCAGCTGTGTTCATGTTTTGTATGTACCAATGTTTCTCCTGTATTGGTTTTTGCTGACACGGATGTGAAATAGTTTTGCTTGTTCCATCGTTTTCCTTCTGTTTGTGTGTGTGTGTGCGTGTGTTTTAAAAAATCGTTTTTGTTGGCCGGGTGCAGTGATTCACGCCTGTAATCCCAGTACTTTGGGAGGCCGAGGCGGGCAGATCACGAGGTCAGGAGTTCGAAACCAGCCTGGCCAAAATGGTGAAACTGCGTCTCTACTAAAAATACAAAAATTAGCAGGGCGTGGTGGCATGCGCCTGTAATCCCAGCTGCCTAGGAGGCTGAGGGAGGAGAATCACTGGAACCCGGGGTACAGAGGCTACAGTGAGCCAAGATTGCACCACTGCACTCCAGCCTGCCCGACAGAGCAAGACTCCGTCTCAAAAAAAAAAAAAAATCGTTTTTGCTTTGGAACTCAGGTTCTAGATCCTTCTCTGAGCCTTCTAATGACATCTCTTCTGTCTCAGTTAAGATCTGATCAACAATGAATAATGTCATTTCTCTTTCAAATCTAGCTTTAACCATCTGACTACCATCTCCTTTGCTTCTCCCCTCTGGGCCCCTAAACTTCAGTTAGGGTGAATTATTCAGTGTTTCCCCTATGTGCTATGCTTTCTTCCCTGTGGGACAAGATTAGTTCATGACATTTCCACCACCTTTATACCATTTCCTCTAAATTCATAGAACCTAATAGTAATAGTCAACACTTGGTGAGCACTTACTCTGCGCCAGGCAGTGTGTTAAGTGTTTACGGTCATTTTATCATTTTAACCCCACACTATATAAGGTAGACCCTTTATGATCCCTATTATACTGCCAGGTATGCCCTGCCCAGATCCCCCGGGTCCTCTTTTCCAACTCTGCATGCTCAGACCCCTGCTTCTGCGGGCTTGGCTGCAAATGCTTGCCCTGGAACCGTGTGCACATTACCCCTCACTGAGGGGAGAGTGGAAAGGCTCTGGGAGTTTGTGTCCCTCTCCCCCCTGGCCAGTGACAGAAGGAACTGGTGTGGGAACACAAGCACCCAGATCGTTGGCCTCAAGGAGGGAGAGGTTGAAGTGTGAGCCATGCTCCAGGACTCTCCAAGGATCAGCCTGAGCTGGCTTCTTCCCCTTCCCTGGCTTGCTTCCCTACTCCTTCACTTTTTTTCTTGGAAGCACATTCCGCAGTAAATCACCTCCTTTCCAAGCCTTGGCTTATGACCTGAGTCTGGAGGAACTCAACCTAAGACTCTTGCCTGGCTCATGCAAGGTGCAGTTGCTATTCAAACCCGAGCAGTCTAAATCCTACCACAGTTTAGAGTTCAAATCCGTCTGTTATAATGCCTGTCATGTCGGTATGATGACTCTGTTTCAATTTCTTTTTCCTAGAAAATGTTAGAAATTTTACCGGGTGAATCTTGGAGCAGTGTCTTTGATATTTGCTCACAGTTCTGAGTATGGTACTGGGAGTATACAAAGTCCTTTCTAGTGATGGGTGAGGTTGCATTTGGAGCATCTCACAATACTCTGATAAATGTCTTAAGCATCTTCCTGAGGCCAGGCGTGGTGGCTCACGCCTGTAATCCCCTGGACACAAACTCTCTAAAAAAAAAAAAAAAAAAAAAAAAAAACTTCTCATCACCACACCCTGTGGACATCATCCACTATTACAAAAATTCTTTTGGATCTTTTGCTCACTCCCCTAGACTGTGGACTCCTGGGGGCCAGGATACTGGCCTATTCATGGTTGTTTCCCAATGCAGAGCAGAGCATCTAAATGGAGGTGTTCATCTTTTTGGATGTAATTCTGTACTACAAGAAAGTGGATTTAGAACTGTGGTTCTCAAGCCAGCCATGGTGGCTCACACCTGTAATCCTAGCACTTTGGGAGGCTGAGGCGGGCAAATTGCTTCAGTCCAGGAGTTCGAGACCAGCCTGGGCAACATGGCAAAAAACCCTGTCTCTACAAAAAATACAAAAATTAGCTGGATGTGGTGGCATGTGCCTGTAGTCCCAGCTACTTCGGAGACTGAGGTGGGAGGATCACCTGAACCTGGGGTGGCTGAGGCTTCAATGAGCCGTGATCACACCACTGCACTCCAACCTGGGTGACAGAGTGAAACCCTGTCTTAAAAAAAAAAAAAAAGAACTGTGGTTCTCAAATTTCATTTGCATAAAAATTACTGTGGGAAAGGCAGTGGGCTCAAGGAATCCGCATTTTAAGAAGTATCCCAGGTGATGTTTAACCCATTATAGATACTTTGAGAAACAGTAATTTATAAGGTCCAAATACTGAATAATAATCAACAGTTATGTTACAAATACTTACATAGTGGTTACTTCATACTTGGCACTGTTGTTAGAGAACTATAAACTCATTTAATCCACATTTAATCCTCATGAGGTGAAAAGTACTATTAACCCCCATTTTTACATATTAGGAAACTGAGGGACAGAGATGCTAAGTAACTTGCCCCACAACTATAACTAGTAAGTGGAGTTGGGCCCCGGCATTCTGGCCCCAGAGGCTGTGCTCTTAACAGCTGCCTCACACCCCTTTTCCACTGATACATGCAAGAAAATCCACATGATTCCCAGCAGGATTTTTGCTGAGCCCTTCCAAGGAGGCTGAAAGGAACAGAGGATACATTACTGCATGGAACACACAGGAAATATTTTATTAGTTTCCAGATGAAGCAAGGGATAGAGTACAAATATTTCAGTAGAGCTCCATAGCTCTCCTCAGGGAGCCCACTCTTGCATCCGTGGCCCCCCAATCCTGGCACCGCCTGTAGTCCCCCGGCCTCAGCAGGTATTGCTGCCCCCGGTAGTTGGGCAGCTCGTAGAGGACCCAGGAACCCTCCAGCACGTTGAAGGAGTGGATCTCACTCAGGTGGAAGCGATTGTGAAGAGAGGAGCAGTCCTCAGTGGTCTCCACCATCTGGCCCCTGTAGTCCTCTTGCTCATAGATCCTGAGCCTGTGGGAGCTGGCCCGGGGGTTCAGCAAACAGCAGATGAGGGAAAGTCAGAAAACCTGACTTCCTGGGGGATGGACCTAAAAAATTTTTTTTCTAGGCCAGGAGCAGTGGCTCACGCCTGTAATCCCAGCACTTTGGGAGGCCGAGGCGGGTGGATCACGAGGTCAGGAGATCGAGACCATCCTGGCTAACACGGTGAAACTCCGTCTATACTAAAAATACAAAACCAAAATTAGCCAGGCGTGGTGGCGGGCGCCTGTAGTCCCAGCTACTTGGGAGGCTGAGGCGGGAGAATGGCGTGAACCCGGGAGGCAGAGCTTGCAGTGAGCCAAGATCGCGCCACTGCACTCCAGCCTGGGGGACAGGGTGAGACTCCGTCTCAAAAAAAAAAAAAAAAAAATTTCCTATATCAAAAGTGACCAAGCTGAAAGAAAGACACTGCCAACACCAGGGCTGCTGTGTATAGTTGGGTAGGTTGTACACTGTGAAACTCAAGAGGGCACCATTCCCCATTCATTTGGTATGAATGGTGCTCCCTAGGGTTTTCTGGTACAATCTACATGAATAGACCCACTGGTCCTGCTCAGGACCACTTTTAAATATTTTATGTATTTGTTTTGTTCTCTCCTTCATAAATTTGTGGTGGTTTGGACACTCGTTGGATGACACATAAAATAATGTTTTTATGTTTTTTTTTTTTTTTTTTTTTAGAAAATGGTTTCTTTTTTTTCCCCCCAGGTTGGAATAGGGTGGTGCGATCTCGGCTCACTGCAAGCTCCGCCTCCCAGGTTCATGCCATTCTCCTGCCTCAGCCTCCCAAGTAGCTGGGACTACAGACGGCCGCCACCGCGCCCGGCTAATTTTTTGTATTTTTAGTAGAGATGGGGTTTCACCATGTTAGCCAGGATGGTCTCGATCTCCTGACCTCGTGATCCGCCTGCCTTGGCCTCCCAAAGTGCTGGGATTACAGGCAGGAGCCACTGCACCTGGCAAATAGTAAGATTTTAAAACAAAAAGGCAAATATATTCCTGGCAAAAGATATTATTTTGAATCTCAACAGCATTAGGAGAAGCTAGAGGGAGAGGAGATTGAATTGCTTTTACCCAAATGAGGCTCAGATTGGTGGCAATACAGGAAGAAAGTCCAGCCCAAGCAATCCTTCATCCGTGCCTTTTTGCTTTAAGCCCTGCTACTCAAACATGCTGAAAAGCAAGAGCCGTCACAAAGAGAACTAGGTTTCAGTTCTTAGCTCCAACATGTGCTCTTACAAATCAGTTTTGTGTAATACCGAAAAATGGAAGTTCAAGATCATGAAGGAGCAGCTGGGCATGGTGGTTCATGCCTGTAATCCCATCACTTTGGAAGGCCAAGGTGGGAGGATTGCTTGAGCCCAGGAGTTCAAGACAAGCATGGACAACACAGTGAGACCCTGTCTCTACAAAAAAAAAAAAAAAGTTTAGTTGGGCATAGTGGTGTGCACCTGTGGTCCCAGCTACTCAGGAGGCTGAGGCGGGAAAATCACTTGAGCTCAGGAGTTTGAGGCTGCAGTGAACTATGATCACACCACTCAAGCCAGTCTGGGTGACAGAGAGAAACCTTGTCTTAAAAAAAGATCTTTTTTTTTTTTTCTGAGACGGAGCCTCGCTCTGTCTGTCGCCCAGGCGGGAGTGTAGTGGCGCAATCTCGGCTCACTGCAAGCTCCGCCTCCTGGCTTCACGCCATTCTCCTGCCTCAGCCTCCTGAGTAGCTGGGACTACAGGCGCCCGCCACCATGCCCAGCTAATTTTTTGTATTTTTAGTAGAGATGGGGTTTCACTGTGTTAGCTAGAATGGTCTGGATCTCCTGACCTCGTGATCCACCCACCTCGGCCTCCCAAAGTGCTGGGATTACAGGCGTGAGCCGCCACGCCTGGCCTAAAAAAAGATCATTAAGGAGGCCTGTACAGGTTCAAGAGTGTGAAACCTTTCGAAAAATGAAAACAGGCTGTTTGTCCTGAGCTGTTCTTGTCTCTGTCTCTTGTTTTGTTTTGTTTTGTTTTGTTTTGAGACGGAGTCTCACTCTGTCGCCCAGGCTAGAGTGCAGTGGCACAATCTTGGCTCACTGCAACCTCCACCTCCTAGGTTTAAGCAATTCTCCTGCCTCAGCCTCCCGAGTAGCTGGGACTACAGGCGCCTGCCACCACGCCTGGCTAATTATTTTTAGTAGAGACAAGGTTTCACCATGTTGGCCAGGCTGGTCTCGAACTCCTGACCTCAGGTAATCTGCCTGCCTCGGCCTTCCAAAGTGCTGGGATTACAGGTTGTGAGCCACCACACCTGGCCATGTCTCTTGTTTTGAGCACTTGTTCTTCCTTCATTTGTTTGTTCCTTCCCATTGTCTCAATGTTTTTCATCCTCCACATTAAAATATTCTTTAGGGGCCAGGCACAGTGGCTCATGCCTGTAATTCCAGCACTTTGGGAGGCCAAGGTGGGTGGATCACTTGAGATCAGGAGTTCGAGACCAGCCTGACCA
Source organism: Hylobates moloch (assembly GCF_009828535.3). NCBI lineage: Eukaryota > Metazoa > Chordata > Mammalia > Primates > Hylobatidae > Hylobates > Hylobates moloch. The sequence continues at coordinate 33,841,482 of NW_026652276.1, read as the reverse complement.
ATATGGTGAAACCCCGTCTCTACTAAAAATACAAAAATTAGCCAGATGTGGTGGCTTGTGCCTGTAATCTCAGCTACTCTGGAGGCTGAGACAGGAGAATTGCCTGAACTCGGGAGGTGGAGGTTGCAGTGAGCCGAGATCACGCCACTGTACTCCAACCTGGACGACAGAGCGAGACTCCATCTCAAAAAAAAAAAAATCTTTTTTGCTTGGAGCTCAGGTTCTAGATCCCCTTCTGAGCCTTCTAATGACATTTCTTCTGTCTCAGTTAAGAGCTGATCAGTAATGTCATTTCCTTCTCAAATCTGACTTTGAGAGTTTCTCTCTATCTCTCTCTCTCTATATATATACACACACACATATATACATACATATACATATACATATATATGTATATGTGCATATACATATACATATATATGTATATATGCATATATACATATACATATACATATATGTATGTATCTTCTTTAGGGAAGATTCTCATGCGCAATTCTTTCTGAGGTTTGACTGCTAGTAAAGTAGATCTTACAGTCTGTAATTAGAAGAGTTGGAACTTTAAATTAGAAATCTAAATTTTTGGGCTCCTAATGCCAGACTGGGTCCTTATCAAGCTATTAAACCCTGTGAGGGGATTCACAAAAGTGATTCATTTTCCCGGGACTCTGTCACAGTCAACTTAGGGAAATCCCTAACTGTGAAATTCCAGGCTGCTGGGGCTTCATTTGGGTAATAGTGGGCCCTGCAGGAGCTATTGGAATCACATTGTTGGTTACCGGTTTGCCCAATCAGAAGGCAGGACTTGAGAGGCCCTTGATGTTCATAATAGTTAATACTCGGGGGTGGGGATTGGCCTGTGCCAGGCGTCCTCCCTTTACCCTCATTGGAACCCTATAAAGGAACTAATCTCATCAGCCCTGTTTACAGATGACGTAAGAAATAGCCACCTAGCCTATGGCCACCTCAGAGCAAGGAATTAATCTGTTGCTCTTTCATCACCTGTGGCATAGACGCTCTGAGCTAATGCCACGCACAACTTATTCCTAGTAGAGGTGAATTTGACTTAGCAAAATAAAATAAAATGTCCGGTTAAAAGCACTGCATCACATACTTTTTCAGTGGGAGGAAACCTTACGGACGTTAATAAAGGAAAAGAGAATATAGTTAGAGCCAGAAAAAAAGAAGGCTGCCATCCCATCCTATCGCCTGTCGTATGAATCATCCATGTGGATCACTGATGCGACTCGAGGGCACCGAAGGGACCCGGCGGGACTGCACTCACGTGGGGGATGAGGCAGCAGGAGCGGACCGAGTCGCTGAGGCCCATACACTGCTGGTGGTCGGCATAGTCGCCGCGGTGCAGGAAGTACTGGAGGCCCGCGTAGTTGGGCTGCTCATAGAGCATCCAGCAGCCGCTGTCCACGCGCACCGAGTTGCAGCGGCTCAAGTAGGGCTGCAGGTTGGGGTGGTCGCTGCTGCATTCGTAGTGGCGGCCTTGGAAGCCCCGGTCCTCATAGAGGGTGATCTGCAAGGCAAGGCAAGGCGAGGTCTCACAGGCCTTCCCCTGCCCCAGTCTCCGGTCCCCGCCATGCAGGGAGCTACCGGGGGCGCGGGCTGGGCTCACCTTCCCCATGGCTGGCTGGGCGCACGGCGGGGCTGAGCGGGTGGGGCGGCGGCGCGGCGGGGCTATGTAGCAGGGCTGCTGCGTTGGCAAAAACCGCACAAAAGGGGCCCGCGGAGGGGAGCAAGGGCATTTTTTTTTTTTCACTCTCTCTCTGTTCTATATAATGACTATGGGGGTGGGAGGTTTATTGTATGTTTTCTTTTAGACTCTCTAAAGCTTTCGAATTGATGATCTGGTTAAAACTGTCACTTAGGGCCATTTGGGCCTTTACATAAAGCCTGTTTGGGAAATTGGAATTGAGCGAGTGCTTAAGAGTTAATAATTGTAATTAAATGTTTTATTTACCTTTTAAAAGTTCAGTTTGTGCAACAACGCAGAATAGTGACTAAGTCTAAGGTCGAAATGGACTACAGCATGAGGCGTTTATTTTTATTTATTTATTTATTTATTTATTTATTTTTTTGAGACGGAGTCTCGCTCTGTCGCCCAGGCTGGAGTGCAGTGGCGCAATCTCGGCTCACTGCAAGCTCCGCCTCCCGGGTTCATGCCATTCTCCTGCCTCAGCCTCTCCGAGTAGCTGGGACTACAGGCGCTCGCCACCACGCCTGGCTAATTTTTTGTGTTTTTAGTAGAGACGGGGTTTCACCGTGGTCTCGATCTCCTGACCTCGTGATCCGCCCGCCTCGGCCTCCCAAAGTGCTGGGATTACAAGCGTGAGCCACCGCGCCCGGCCTGAGGCGTTTCCATTAGAGAGTTTTGTTGGTGTGAAATGTGAAACGTGAGGATGAACTTGCCTTCTCCCCGGGGTGTTTACGGTAGGATGTGATTCTCCTTTAAGAGAACCTCTCTATGATCCTACCTGCTGATAAGCAGGGTATCAGATAACTAATGCAGGCGGTTGGATGCCAGGGGTTGGGCCTGAGGAAGCCCTGTTTAAGCACCTGGCCTCAGCTCTGATCCCTGGAGCCTGGGTGGAAGCAGGGAAGTCTTCAGCTGCAGCATCGTGCCTGCTTCATTCAGCACAGGCAATGAAACTCTCAACTGTGGGATTCATGAAGCGACCCTTTGGCGTTATTACACTGGTAACTTTCTATTTAACTAACAACTTTGCTAACTAAAGGCTAAGCTTAGTTGGTTATAGCTGCTGACAAATGCAAGTTAACATGCAAATATAACACATTGAAAATCCTACAATCTTGCAAAGATTCTGCCTTCTTCACCCTGGGGCAAAACCCTCGTGGCTCTCTTCTTAAGGCTCTGACTCCAGGGACTGGGGTCTTCCTTCCTTTTGCCAAGACCCGGCCCCTCCTGGTGTTCCACTCTCTTTAGAGCAGGGTTTCTCAACCGCAGCACTCTTTCGACATTTGGGGCCAAAAAATTATCTGCTGGGTGGGGAGGCTGTTGTGTGCATTGCAGGACATTGAGCAGCATCCTGGCCTCTACCAGCTTGGTACCAGTATGATTACTGTCTCGTTGTGACAAGCAGAACTGTCTGCAGATGTTGCCAAAGGTTCCCTGGAAAGCAAATCCACCCCCCATCTCCCACTAAGAACCACTGATTTAGAATAACTTTGGTGCACCCAGTCTCACTCCTTAGTCTGGATTCTTGCTACCTAAGTCTAATACTAAAAAATAACTTTCTCTGGACAAATTTTATGTGATCCATGTAAGTTTAATAAGCCTCATTTACATCTTTCTCTTTTAAAAATTATAACTTTTGTGGAAAATTTAGAACTATAAAGCAGTAGAAAGGAGAAAAGATTTTAAGCCATAGTTTTGTATAAAAAGTAGCACTGTTGATGTATATTTAAAAACTCCTAATTCTCACCCCTGTGATCTAATATTTCCATCTCTAGGAATTTGTCCAACGGAAAAAATTAAAGATGCATACAAAGATTATGAACTGTGATATTTTGTCAGAATGGTGTTTATAATATAGAAAATTAGATGCAAATAAAATGTCCAGAATAGGGCATTGATTAAATAAATCATGGAACACTTGTTTGATGAGATGCTATGCAACTACCAAAAATCATGTTGTCAAAGAATTTATTTAAGGGTATGGAAAATGCTTACCATATGTCAAGTTAGAAAAAACCAAGTATATTATACTCTGAAAATTACAAAATATCGAAAGAAATTAAAGAAGACATAAATAAGTGGAAACACATCCTACGTTAATGGATTGGAAGACAATATTGTTAATATGTCAGTACTACTCAAAGCAATCTACAGATTTAGTGCAATCCCTATCAAATCTCAATGATTTCCTTATGCAGAAAGAGAAAAATCGATCCTAAAATTCATTTGGAATCTCAAGGGACCCCAAATCAACAAATTAGTCTTGCAAAAAACAAAGTTGGAAGTTCCTTATTCCTTATTCCTAATAAGGAATGCTGACACACGGCACATATGGATGAACTTTGAAAACATGTGAAGGGAAATAAATCAGATACAGAAGAACAAATATTGTATGATTCCGTTTATTTGAGGTACCTAGAATAGTCAGATTCGTAAAGACAGGAAGTGGAATGGCGGTTACCAGGGATTGGGGGAGGTAGGATTGGGGAGTTATTGTTTAATGAATACAGAGTTTCCCTCAAAACTCAAAGTCTTTTAGCACATGTACCACCCCTAGAATTTCCGGTAAACCAGCACCAGCCTGAAGATCACGTTCTCATCGAAGGGTGACAAAAAAGGAAACTCGAACCAGCCTAGGAAGGACCCTACCTTGTGCTGCTAACCACTGAGACTGCTGTTCATACAGCGAAAAAAGGATGGACTCATCACAGCCCAGTCAAGAAAGCGCCACCCCCTCTAGAGCTGTGGGCCATAGTCCCAGGGGAAAACTCTACCAAACTAAGCTAAGAAAAATTTAACATTTTCATCTATTCTATTACTCTTTCTTCTTTTTTCACTCTATTACTGACCATCTAGTTATTAACACAACCAAGTCAATTTCGCCTCAAACTATTGCATTTAATGCTTGCCTTGTTATACCCTGTGGGGATTTGCCAAGTCAAAGACAGCTCTCTACTTCAGAAAAGTACCTCTGTCTCTCCTGACTCTCCTCAGACTGGGCGTTAGTAAATTAGGACCACTTAAACTGGGGAAATTTCGATAAAGACTCCAGTGTCAACCAGGAGACTTGCCCCTCAATATATAGCTTTTATGCCATAGTTGGTCCAACGTTCTGTGGACCACTGAAAAGCAAGGATGGACTGCCCCAACTGGTTTTTGTAATTTCCTGAAATCATATTTTCATTTTACTAGAGGACCATAGAAGTTAAAGACTTAAAACAAACTGTGGCAATTAAGACAGGATACTAAGATGCAAATGCCTGGTTGTAATGGATCAAATATTCCATCTGCACGTTAAACAAACGCAATTTTTATGCTTGCGTGCAGGGCAGGCCAGAGACCCAGATTGTCCCCTTTCCACTAAGGTGGTCCTCCAGTTGACCAGACATGGGCCGCATGGTAGCTCTTTTCCAGGATTCTACAGCCTAGAGTAATAAGTCGTGCCAAGCTCTCTCTGCTATATCCCAAAGTCCGGCACCCTGCGGGTCAGCCACCAAGGGCTGTCCAGCTTTGGTCTCCCAACACTAAGTTCACTTCATGTCTCTCACAACAGGGAGGAAACTTAGAGTTCCTTGGAGACCTGAAGGAATGCAGTGAGCTTAAGAATTTTCAAGAGCTTATCAATCGGTCAGCCCTTGTTCATCCCCGAGTGGAGGTGTGGCGGTATTGTGGCTGAATAACTGGAGTGGCACTTGTACTTTAGTCCAATTGGCTATGCCTTTCACCCTGGCATTTCATCAACCAGAGGGAGGAAAAATAAGACATCATAGAGCGAGAGAAGCCCCTTATGGGTCTTTCGACTCTCACGTCTATTTAGAAGCAATTGAAGTCCCACGGGGAATACCAGGTCAATTTAAAGCTTAAAATTAAATAGCTGCAGGATTTGAGTCAATATTTTGGTGGGTAAGAGTTAATAAAAATGTAGATTGGATAAACTACATCCATTACAACCAACAGCAACGAGCTTTTCATGAGTTAAAAGAAAAAACTCATGTTGGCCCCAGCCCTGGGGCTACCTGACCTGGCAAAACCCTTTACACTGTATGTGACAGAAAGAGAAAAAATGGCAGTTGGAGTTTTAACCCAGACTGTGGGGCCCTGGCCAAGGCCAGTGGCCTATCTCTCAAAACAACTAGATGGGGTTTCCAAAGGCTGGCCCCCATGTCTAAGGGCCCTGGCAGCAACGGCCCTGTTAGCACAAGAAGCAGATAAACTAACTCTTGGGCCAAACCTGAATATAAAGGCCCCTCTATGCTGTGGTAACTTTGATGAATACCGAAGGACATCATTGGCTAACAAATGCTAGATTAACCAAGTACCAAAGCTTCCTATGTGAAAATCCCCGCATAACCATTGAAGTTTGCAACACCCTAAACCCCGCCACCTTGCTCCCGGTATCAGAGAGCCCAGTTGAACATAACTGTTTAGAGGTATTGGACTCAGTTTATTCTAGTGGGCCCAACCTCAGACACCATCCTTGAACATCAGTAGACTCTGAGCTGTATGTGAATGGGAGCAACTTCTCCAACCCCTGCAAAGTGACTCTGAGGAAGACGACGAGCCCAGCTCCAGTCATGCCCAGAAGCTGACTGGTCCACGCACAGCCGAATCATGAGAAAACCCATCGTGGGACTCATTTTCCTTAAAATTTGGACTTACACAGTAAGGACTTCAGCTGACCTTCCTCAGACTGAGGACTGTTCCCGGTGTATACAACAAGTCACTGAAGTAGGACAAAAAGTTACCATAGTCCTATTATTTTATGGTTATTTTAAGTGTACCGGGACTCTAAAAAAAAACTTGTTTGTATAATGCTGTTCTATACAACGTATGTAGCCCAGGAAATGATCAACCCGATGTGTGTTATGACCCATCTGAGCCTCCCATGACCACAGTTTTTGAAATAAGATTAAGGACTGAGGACTGGTGGGGGCTCATAAATGATATGAGTAAAGTGTTAGCCAAAACAGAAGAAAAAGGGGTGCCCAAACAAGTTTGATGCCTGTGCTGTCATTAATAGTAATAAGTTAGAAATAGGATGTGATTCTCTCAATTAGAAAAGAGGCTATATGGCAGAAAATAAGTACATTCGTCATGAATTAGGGCTGTGTAGAAATAAATGTGGATATTGGTCTTGTGTCATTTAGGCTACTTGGATAAAAAATGAAAAAAATCTTGTCCACCTTCAGAAAGGGAAAAGTGGCCCTTCCTGTACCAGTGGTCAGTGTAACTTCTTAGAACTAGTAATAACCAACTCCCTTGATCCTCACTGGAAAAAAGGGGAGCGTGTAACCCTAGGAATCGATGGGACTGGACTGGATCCTGGAGTACATATTGTGGTTTGAGGAGAAGTTTATAAACGCTCTCCTGAGCCAGTATTTCAAACCATCTATGATGAACTGAATGTGCCACTACTAGAAATGTCAGGAAAAACAAAAAATTTGTTTTTGCAATTAGCCGAGCATGTAGCCCAGTCTCTCAATGCCACTTCATGTTATGTATGTGGAGGAACTGTAATGGGAGATCAATGGCCATGGGAAGCCCGAGAATTAGTGCCTACAGACCCAGTTCCTAATGAATTCCTGGCTCAAAAGAATCACCCTGATAACTTCTGGGTCCTAAAAGCCTCAATCATTAGACAATACTGTATAGCAAGAGTGGAGAAGGACTTCACCCTTCCTGTGGGAAGACTCAGCTGCCTTGGGCAAAAACTGTATAATAGTACTACAAATACAGCCACCTAGTGGCATTCAAACCACACTAAGAAAAATCCATTTAGTAAATTCCCAAAGTTGCAAACCATGTGGACCCACCCAGAGTCCCAGCAGGACTGGACAGCCCCCACTGGATTATACTGGATATGTGGGCATAGGGCTTACACAAAATTACCCAACCAGTGGGCAGGTAGTTGTGTTATTGGCACTATTAAACCATCTTTCTTCCTACTGCTCATAAAGATAGGCAAACTCCTGGACTTCCCTGTCTATGCTTCCCGCGAAAAGAGAAGCATAGCTATAAAAAATTGGAAAGATGATAAATGTCTCCCTGAATGGCCAGGTGCAGTGGCTCACGCCTGTAATCCCAGCACTTTGGGAGGCTGAGGCGGGAGGATCACGATGGTCAGGAGATTGAGACCATCTTGGCTAACACAGTGAAACCCGGTCTCTACTAAAAATACAAAAAATTAGCCAGGCATGGTGGCAGGCTCCTGTAGTCCCAGCTACTTGCAGGAGAATGGCGTGAACCCAGGAGGGGGAGCTTGCAGTGAGCCGAGATTGTGCCACTGCACTCCGGCCTGGGTGACTGAGCGAGACTCCGTCTCAAAAAAAAAAAAAAAAATGTCTCCCTGAGAGAATCATACAATATTATGGGCTTGCTACTTGGGCACAAGACGGCTCATGGGGATACCAGACCCCCATTCACATGCTCAATTGAATCATACGGTTACAAGCTGTCTTAGAAATAATCATTAATAAGACTGACATGACAGAGCCTTGACTATTCTGGCCCGGCAAGAAACTTGGATGAGAAATGCTATCTATCAAAATAAATTGGCTCTCGACTACTTGCTAGCAGCTAAAGGAGGGGCCTGTGGGAAATTTAACCTTACTAATTGCTGTCTACACATAGATGATCAAAGGAAGGTAGTTGAAGACATAGTTCAAGGTAGTTGAAGACATATGACAAAACTGGCACATGTGCCTGTGCAAGTGTGGCATGGATTTGATCCTAGGGCCATGTTTGAAAAATGGTTCCCAGCACTAGGAGAATTTAAAACTCTTATAATAGGAGTTATAATAGTAATAGGAATCTGCTTACTGCTGCCTTGTTTGTTACCTGTACTTCTTCAAATGATAAAAAGCTTCATTGCTACCTTAGTTCACCAAAATGCTTCAGCACAAGTGTACTATATGAATCACTATCGATCTGTCTTGCAAGAAGACATGGGTAATGAAAATAAAAGTGAGAACTCCCACTAATGAGTGAGGTTCTCAAAGCCGGGGAATAAGGGAGGAGACCACTCCTCATATTGTCCTATGCCCAATTTCTGCCCCCAAAGAAAGAAGAAGTAAAAACTAAAAGGCAGAAATGAAATCCACAGGCAGACAGCCCAGCCCCACGCCCTGGGCCTGGTTAAAGATCAATCCCTGACCTAACCGGTTATGTTGTCTACAGATTCCAGACATTGTATGGAAAAACACTGTGAAAATCCCTGTCCTGTTCTGTTCCATTCTGATTACCGGTGCATGCAGCCCCCAGTCATGTACTGCCTGCTTGCTCAATCGATCACGACCCTCTCAAGCAGACCCCCTTAGAGTTTTAAGCCCTTAAAAGGGACAGGAATTGCTCACTCGGGGAGTTTGGTTTTTGGAGACATGAGTCTTGCTGAAGCTCCTGGCCAAATAAAGCCCTTCCTTCTTTAACTTGGTGTCTGAGGGGTTTTGTCTGTGGCTTGTCCTGCTACAGTTTTATTATAATAAATATTGAGTGAGTAGTTTGTGCATAACACTTTTTTTCATGTTTAGGATTTGTTTCTTAGGATAGATTCCTAGAAGTATGCTCAGCAGTTTCTGAGCTGTGATTCTGGCTTCTGATTCCACCTCTGTTATTGGTGTGACACTGGAGTTAGACCTCAGTTTACTGTACATAAAATGAGTTATCTAGGTTAGATGATCTACGGATTTAAAATATATTAACCATCTTATCTTATAACTACAATGTTCAATAATGGCCCCTCTCTCTGCCTGTCTCTCTCCCTCCCTCCCTTTCCTTCTTTTTCTCTCCTCCCCCCCCCCTTTTTTTTTTTTTCAACTTTTATTTAACTCAGGGTACATGTGCATGTTTGCTATGTAGGTAAACTTGCGTCACGGGGGTTTGTTGTACAGGTTATTTCATTACCCAGGTACTAGGCCTAGTACCCAATAGTTATTTCTTCTGATTCTCTCCCTCCTCCCATCCTCCACCCTCAAATAGGTCCAGTGTCTGTTGTTCCCTTCATGGTGTCCACGTGTATGTTCTCATCATTTAGCTCCCGTCTTTTCTTTTTCTTTTTTTTATTTTAAAATTAGGAATGTCTGTAAATAAAATTCTATGCAGTTACCTAAGGAAAATTCATATATACTCTACATCAGCTAGAAATGTGTGTTGAACTGCAGATAACAGAATACCCAGCTATAGGGGCTTAAACAAAATGTGGTTTGACTGCCATTACAAGAAGTCTAAAGGTAAAAGGTTGTTAGCATGGTCCAGGAGCTCAGCCACATCTAGGCCAACATTTCTGAAATTCTCCTGGCCTTTCTCTCACAGCTGTCATTTTTTGAGTGTAAGAAATAGGAGGGAACTGTGGCACCAGGGTCGTCTGCTCCCTTTCATTAGAAAGGCAAAAGTTTTTCCAGAACCATCTCTTCTCCCTCCCTATCATCATTTTTCACTTCTGATTTGATGGCCAGAGGAAGGCCACATGGCCATCTCTATAGTAAGGGAGTCGGACAGAGATTTGTGAACTCAAATTTGCATACTATTTTAGAGAATTCAAAAATGGATGCGCATTATGGTACCCAGGTTCAGAATCCCTGATTGAAAAAGTGTGTCACAGTATCTGAACCTACGTTTTCAGGTTGTCACTCCTCAGAGAAAAACTGAAATCTAAATAGATTTCTGATAATCTGATTTGAAGCAGCAAGCTGTTTAAAGGCCAGAGAACCAAATGAGATAATGTATTATGAAACTTTTGCAAACTGTGAAGTTCTGCTTAATATGAAGACGTTTTTCTGTTGTAAGAACTTCCTTTGTTATCTATGTATTACACATCTTGGTTGCCGTTTGCCTCGTGCGTGTAAATAAAATAAGAAGAAGGGCAAAGTAAAGACACAAGCAAATCAGTGCCAGGAACACACAGAAAATATTTTATTAGTTTCCAAATTAAGAAACGACAAAGGAGGACATATTTCAGGAGAAATCTATGACTCTCCTCAGAGAGCCCACTCTGGCATTCGTGGCCCCCCAGTCCTGGTAGCGCCTGTAGTCCCCTGGCGTCAGCAGGTACTGCCGTCCTCGGTAGTTGGACAGCTCGTAGAGGACCCAGGAGCCCTCCAGCACGTTGAGGGAGTGGATTTCATTGAAGCGGAAGCGGTCCTGAAGACAGGAGCAGTCCTCAGTGAACTCTATCATCTGGCCTCTGTAGTCCTCCCTCTCATAGAGTCTGATCCTGTGAGAGCCAGCCTGGCGGACCCAGAAATAAAAAGAGGAGAAAAGCAACTGTGAAAGGATTCCAATGCATTGTTAGGCAGTCCAGCTTGGTGAGGACCCGCTCAAGCCATTTAGAAATACATGGTAAAATTTAATTAATTCTGAATATTTATAAACTCCTCATTACCGAGGGCAGAGATTCAGTACCTTTTTAAGATTATAAAGTGTGGTGAAGAAATTGAGAAGGAAATCTCACTCTTTAATATA
>NW_026652276.1:33783610-33829921 GCF_009828535.3 Hylobates moloch | reverse complement strand
GCGGCTCAAGTAGGGCTGCAGGTTGGGGTGGTCGCTGCTGCATTCGTAGTGGCGGCCCTGGAAGCCCCGGTCCTCATAGAGGGTGATCTGCAAGGCAAGGCGAGGCAAGGCGAGGTCTCACAGGCCTGCCCCTGCCCCAGTCTCTGGTCCCCGCGATGGAGGAAGCTCCGGGGGCCCGGGGCGCAGGCTAGGCTCACCTTCCCCATGGCTGGCTGGGCGCACGGAGGTGCTGAGTGGGTGGGGCGGCGGCGCGGCGGGGCTATATAGCAGGAGCGCTGCTGCGTTGGCAAGAACCGCACAAAAGGGGCCCCCGGAGGGGAGCAAGGGCATTTTCGTGTTCTCTTTTTTTCTCTTTGCTGTGCTAGTCCACGGGGCTTGTTGTGGGTTTTGGTCTCATTCTCTCTGGAGTATTCGGATTGCTATCACTGGCTCATGCTATTGAGAATGTTTGTAAAAAGGTAATTTGGGACATTGTCTATTTATAATAGAAGTGGAGCTTCAGCTATTTCACATATAGTTCACAGTTTTATTCGTATAGCTTGGGGAAAAACAAAAAAATTTAAGTCGGGGAGCAAAAAAAGCAAAGACTCTTAATAAGGCAAATATGATTAATCTCTCAGAACTACAGTATTACCTGCCACAATTTTGAATACTAATTGTTAATAGGAAGGAAATGGGCTTAACGGAATGTTGAAAATTTCAAGTTAGTCCTTAGTGTGAGAAACTGGAACATTTTGTCAAGAGAGTTCACAGAATTTCGAACTTTTATTATGGTAAAACACACAGCAAACATGAATCTTCAATATTGGGTCTGATTTTGTTGCAGTTATGCCTGGAAGTAGCTGAGAATTAGATGTTTTTCTCTTAGCTAATGGTGGTGCCGTGATTCAAAAGAGAGAATAGCTCTAAGATGCTTAATCTCGGAAAGAACTAAAAAGGGAAATATCTAAGTTTGAGGAAATTAGAAAAAGTAGTATGTTTGAAACACAAAGACATGATCTCTTAGCTTGTTATAAAATAAAACCAAATTCCTAAGAAACTTATTTCTGGTAGGATCTAGAATACAGCTTTGCCCTCTGAACGAGCGAGAGTACACAAGGCCTTTGACTCAGACAAAATTAATTGCATGAACACAAAGGGGAGCTGTGGCTGGAATGATGCAGGGAGAGGAAGGAATAAATATCTAGAAGCTGGACTCGAGGAAGACTTTAGAAAGTACTTACTGGCCTGGAAGAGAACAGTTTGATGGACTGGAAAGAGTACTGGAGTGGAAAATGACCTATGTGTCCAGCTTCTTTCATGTTCAAAGAATTGCTCACAGCCTTGTGTCAACCCACGGAAGTACTTTGTCTTGTCTTTGAGTCATAAATCTTTGTAAGTGGTATTTATGAATTAAACACCAACTATGTACAATACAAATTATTTTAATTCTTATTTTCTGGCTTCTTTTTTTTTTTTTTTTTTTTTTTTTTTTTTTTGTATTCTTTCTATGTAGAGCTCCTCAGTGGCAGGGAAATACCTTTTTCTTTTGTTTTGTTTTGATTGTTTTCTTCATCTCCATTGCTACATATAGCAGGCGTATGGTAGGTGCTCAAAAATTGGTAAGGATCCTAACTCAAGGAAGTTAAGAGACTCTAGTGGCTAATAATTGGAGGCTATTGAAATGGAAAATAAACTTGTGGCTGGGTGTGGTGGCTCACACCTGTAATCCCAGCACTTTCGGAGGCCAGTGTGGGAGGGTCACTTGAGCCCAGGAGTTCGAGACCAGCCCTGGCAATATAGTGAGACCCCTTCTCTACAAAAAAAAAAAGAAAAAACTAGCTGGGCATGGTGGTGCATGCCTGTAGCCCCAGCTACTTAGGAGGCTGAGATGGGAGGATCGCTTGAACCTGGGAGGTCGAGGCTGCAGTGAGCTGTGTTTGTGCCACTGCATTCCACCCTGGACAACAGAGTGTGACCATGTCTCAAAAAATAAATAAATAAAATAAAATAAACTTGCACTATGAGCCAGTAGTCTCACTTCTAGGTCGCTATCTTTTTAAAATTATGGCATGTCAAGATTAACTTATATGTACAATGTTATTCTTTGCAGCATTGTTGGTAAAAGCAACATTGGAAAAGCCCAGTCACTTAAGTGGACAAATGGTGAAATGGTCTAGGGGACCTCCACACAATGGGATGCAATTCAACAATTAAACAGAATAAGGTACTGACCTAGATATATGTCCATATTATAATATATTTTAAAAACAAGTTGCAGACTAATATGTATAGCATGATTCCATTTTTGTAAAGAAAAGAAGCATGTGTTTTATGAGAGAGCTATATAAACAAGGAGAAAATCCCAGAAGAGTGCCCAATAACTATAAACAGGAGTTAGCAACGAGGGGCGTCAGAAGGACTCCCCTCAACTTCTTTATAGAATTTGTACTGTAGTAAGATTATGGGAGGCCTTTTACTTTGAAGGGAAATTTTTATTTTTATTTTTTTTGAGACGGAGTCTCGCTCTGTCGCCCAGGCTGGAGTGCAGTGGCGCAATCTCGGCTCACTGCAAGCTCCGCCTCCCAGGTTCACGCCATTCTCCTGCCTCAGCCTCTCCGAGTGGCTGGGACTACAGGCGCCCGCCACCATGCCAGGCTAATTTTTTTTTGTATTTTTTAGTAGAGACGGGGTTTCACCGTGGTCTCGATCTCCTGACCTCGTGATCCGCCCGCCTCGGCCTCCCAAAGTGCTGAGATTACAAGCGTGAGCCACTGCGCCCGGCCTGAAGGGAAATTTTTAAGTTGGAATAAATTAATTCTCTACTGATGAAAAGACTTGCAATTGTTTCTTTTCTTTTTTTTTTTACTTTTTAGGACTTTGCTTATGAGCAAGCAGATTTTAGTTTAATCAAAGTCTCCAGAAATTATGGCTTTCTTTAATGCACCTTTAAATTTGAGCCCATTTTGTAGTTACGGGACTTATTTATTTGTTTATTTTAACTTTTATTTTAGATTTAGGGGCACATATCCAGGTTCGTAATACAGGTAAATTGCGTGTTGTGGAGGTTTGGTGTACAGATTATTTTATCACCCAGGTGATAAGTATAGTACCTGACAGGTAGTTTTTTGATCCTCTCCAACCTCCCACCCTCCAACCTCAAGTAGGCCCCAGTGTCTCTTGTTTTCTTTGTGTCCACATGTACTCAAAGTTTAGCTCCCACTTATAAGTGAGAACATGAGGTATTTTGTTTTCTGTTCCTGTGTTAGTTTGCTTAGGATAATGGCCTCCAGTTCCATCTATGTTGCTGCAAAGGACAGGGTCTCATTCTTTTTTATGGCTGCATAGTATTCCATTGTGTATATGTACCACTTTGTGAAATCCAGCCTACGATTGATGGGCATTTAGGTTGATCCCACGTCTTTGCTGTCGTGAATAGTGCTGTGATGAACATATGCATACATGTGTCCTTCCAGAACAATGTTTTCTGTAGTTACTTTTTATGTTTGGGGTACACTATACCATGCAAATCTATTTAAAAGATTGATGTGTATCTCTTATTAATTTATTTGCAATAGCTGGTCACCAGGAAACTGATGTGCAGTTTCTGTAATTGACGCAGCATTTGGGCCAGGAGTAGTACCGACCAAGAACTACAGTCCTGGATAGGAGCCGTTTTCAAAAGAAGATGAATGGTCTTTAACTTTGTTCAAAGGTATGGCAATGGCTGTGGTGGCCCTGGCATTAGTTATATAATACTGTGCCTGAAAGTAAACAAAACTACAATCCTTTATATAGTGTAATCAGGCTGTTGGCCAAGTTAAGTTTGCCCTCTCCACTCATCTGACTTTGCCTTTTGTCTAACCCATTTTTGGTTAGAAGGAAACTTCCCAACTATTGTGCTTAGTTGAATGCCTCCCAACTATTGTGCTTAGTTGAAACTTCCCAACAAGGTGCTTAGTTGAATGCCTCCCTTCTTGCCAGTCAGCCTCTCCCAGGTCTGTGGCATTGCCGTGCGTTTTCTTTCTCAGGCAGGCTACACCCTGCCTCCACCCCAACGTCCGAGGCTTGTTCAAACTCACTCTACCTTGAAGCTCTTCTCCAATAGACCCCGTCCCCCGCCCCATTCACTTCTTAACTTTTGACAAGGAGCATTTAAAGGTGAACTGATTTGCACAATGAAAGAACGACAGAAGTCAGCAATTGCCAACAATGCAGACTAAATATTTATTAGGTTCCAAAATGGGAAATTGGTAGTGTTAAGCTATTTTAATACAAATCCACCACTCTCCGCAAAGAGCCTGCCTTAGCATCCATGGCCCCCCAGTCCTGGCACCGCCTGTACTCTTGGGGCCTCAGCAGGTATTGCCGCCCCCGGTAGTTGGGCAGCTCGTAGAGGACCCAGTAGCCCTCCAGCACGTGGAGGGAACGGATCTCGCTGAGGTGGAAGCGGTCCTGGATGCTGGGGCAGTCCTCACTCAGCTCCATCATGAGGCCTTTGTGGTCTTCTCTCTCATACAGCCGCAGCCTGTGGGAGCCTGTCTACTCGGTCCACAGAAAGAAGGATGGAAAAAAGCAAATGAGTCTCTTCCAGAATTTGTCCAACCAAAGAACAGATGAACTTGGTAGGTTGGGGCATGGAATTGTCAATGTAAAATTTAGACAGTGTAAAACGTAGATTACTGTGGATGCTGCGCATGGATCTGTCTTCCACTACACCTAAATACTGGCACGCTCATTTTCTATTTGACCTGAAATTCATTCTTATTTAGGAGATGGAATTTTTAAGAGGTTCAAACTCTGAGTTAGAATCCATCAAGAACTGAGATATCTTGATTCCTAATTACCTGTGTTAATTCAAACTACATTTGGGGGGAAAAATAGAAATAATTTATTTTCACTAGTATTCTTTTAGTAAGGGTATTATCTCCCAAATTTACAAACATATAAATTTACCACTAAAGTAAGATTTAAAAAATCTTGTACTCCAGTGTAAAGTTAATTTAAATAGTCATTTGAAATGAGAATTTAACTGATTTTCCAAATTAAGAAAAATTACCTTTTCCAAAGTTGAACACAACCTTTGAATAGCCTATATTAACAATACAGCTTTGAAGGTTTACTAGTCCACAGTGGAACTCATCTAATTCATTCATCAGAAATTCTTTTACTATAGGCAAAATAATTTGTTAAAAATACCGTCTTTGTATGCCCAACCAGCTTCCCATTTGCAAGTTTTGTTTCATATCCCATTATGATATTACATTTATTACAGACCACTTTTAATTGACTTACTGGTAGCAAAAAGTTAAAGTTAAACGGATTCTTCCTCTCAGTGGGTTCTTCCTTACATTCTCTGCTGTTTTTGTGCATTTTATCTATCTGGCTTATGCAGATCTCTGATGTCCATCTAACCCTTAGGTGTTTTTAAATGCAAACCTTCCTCCCTCTAACCCACATTGACAATACAGTGGGGACACTCTGGCGGCATGATGGAAATCTAGAAAACTCACTTGGGGGATGAGACAGCAGGAGCGGATGGAGTCGCTGAGTCCCATCCATTGCTGGTAGTCGGGGTACTCCCCTCGCCGCAGCAAGTATTGTTGACCTTGGTAGTTGGGACGCTCGTAGAGCATCCAGCAGCCGCTCTCCACCCTGATGGAGTTGCAGCGGCTGAAATACGTCTGCAGGTTGGGGCAGTCAGTGGTGGCTTCGTAGCTGCGGCCCTGGAAGGCCCTGTCCTCATAGAAGGTGATCTGCAAAGGAAGAATCATTCCAAATTACATTATTTGCTCCTAACAGGCATTATATAAAGGCAACTTTTTTTTTCTCATTTTATTTAATTTGTGTTCTGCTCACCTTCCCCATGGCTGGTTGACACGGATGATGCGAGTTCAGCGTGATGGGGCCTGCGGCTGCACAGCCAGTCTATATAGCAGGATGGCTGCTGCGTTGGCAAGAACAACACAAAAGGGGCCCTCAGCGGTAAGGGGATTTTATGCATCTCTTTAACATCCTGCATTCACTGGAAATGATTGTAGACTGTGTCCTTGTTCTCTGGTATATTCTAACGCTGTCCTGTACATACTGCTCTGTGTTGCTTTTATTTGGATTGTTAGTGTTTTCTAAATTTATCTGCGCATCAGTCTGAACTTTTGACCTGAAATTCGTGGCTCTCTCTATATGATTGAATTATTCCTTGTGAATTTTCTGGGAAAGATCTATGCCATTATAGAATTGCTCCAGGATTCCAGAGAGGTTGCTGAGGTAGAATGCCACAAACGCTGACTCATTTCCCTGGATGGCAGAGACTGCTCTACCTTACATTTTTGTCTTTACACAATTTTCCAGTCCAGGGCAGGACACAAATCTAGATTCTTATCTTGGCTAGTTTTGACTTCGTTAACCCAATGCTTTAAGACAGCTCTTAACTATGCCTTTCATGGGCACGTCATCTAACTAGAAATCAGTCCCTGGTAGTAAACTTACGATAACAAGCAAGGGAAAGTTTTCTGTGGTCACTGGGCCCAAGACTGAGAAGTACCGTATACTACTTTATAGATTGCTTTCCCTTTTTCAAGTGTGAGGGAGGCCATAAAGCTTCATGGGCAAGAGTGTGAGCTTTGGACTCAGGCCGCCTGCACTCAGAAGGCCCACTGATTAGCTCCATGCAAATTATATAACCACTCAGAGCAGGCGTTATCTCATGGACTATAGTCTGATTAATGAGAAAAAAAATGAGAAAAAAGAGCAGCGTCTGACATTCAGATGCTGGCCTGGCACTCACAGTGAGGACATGTTACTCCCCTATTAGACATAAACAGTCTCACAGAATAACAACTTCAGACAAGGCTACCCTGAGACCATGATGAAATGAGATAAAATAAAGCCACTTCTTAACTTTGTCTAAGCGCAGACAAAAACAAAGTCAATGCTCCACTCTCAAAATCCCAAGCCCTCACTCTCTCAGCCAAAATAATTAACTGCCACTTATTTATGGATTACAGGTTTATCCGTGTTCTAGTCTCCCCTCCCTAAGGGTAAGATTTCTTGAGATAACTAATCACAAAATTAATCCTGCTTTCTGCTAACATCTAATCTAGAGTGAACTCCAACTTTTTTAGCTCCTTCCCCAAATTGCACAACTGAAGTGCGAATCCTATAACAATTTCTTTCTAAGCTCTCTTACTGAGACACTCCATGCTTCCCCAAGGAGCATGTCCTCCTTTGCTGCAACAAGTAATAAACTCAACTTGTTTAAAGACAGGTGTGTCCCTGGTGGTCTTTAGCTAAAGGACATTGACATGAATAAGTGGGATTATGTGTATAAGGCATTTGGCACATACTTGGCACAAATGAACACTGAATAAATGTTGTTATTAGTAATAGAGTGACATTGTTAAGGCTGACTTCATCCTGTTTATCCCTTTCAAAGATATTTAATCCTCTCAAAGATTCCTGAAAAAATTTATCCTCTGTGAAGCCATTTTGTGATTAAAGAAAAATTAGGCTTGGAAGGGACTTTAGAAACCATCGGGTGGTTTTCGAACTCCAGTGTGCCTAAGAATCACCTTGCTTATTAAAAACGCAAATTACCATCTTGATCTTTTGGCCAAATCCTGCATCATTAGATCAGGAGAAGGCCTCAGAACCTATATTTTTATTTTTTATTTTATTTAATTTTTTGAGATGGAGTCTCACTTTGTTACCCAGGCTGTAGTGCAGTGGTACGATCTCAGCTCACTGCAACCTCTGCCTCCTGGGTTCAAGTGATTCTCCTGCCTCGGCTTCCTGAGTAGCTGAGATTATAGGCATGGGTCACCACGCCCAGCTAATTTTTGTATTTTTAGTAGAGACGGGGTTTTGCTACGTTGGCCATGATAGTCTCGGATTCCTGACCTCAGGTGATCCACTCACCTCAGTCTCCCAAAGTGCTGAGATTACAGGCATGAGCCACCACGCCCAGCCCAGAACCTATATTTTTAATAAGCACCAAATAGTTCTTGGGCCAAAACACTGCTGTGGTTTATCCCTTCATGTTTTGACAAGGAAATCACATATTTTAGCCATCCCTAGGCAATGCCTTATTAGGAATTGTACTAACATTCTCTTAATTCTATTTATTTATTTTTTGAGACAGAGTTCTGCTCTGTTGCCCAGGCTAGAGTGCAGGGACACAATCTCAGCTCACTGCAGTTTCTGCCTCCCACGTTCAAGCTCAAGCTGCCACCTCAGCCTCTTGAGTAGCTGGGACTACAGGTGCATGCCACCATGCCCAGCTAATTTTTTGTATTTTCTTTATGTAGAGACAGGGTCTCACTATGTTGCCCAGTCTGGTCTTGATCTCCTCAGGCAATCCATTTGCCTCGGCCTCCCAAAGTGCTGGGATTACAGGCGTGAGTCACTGTGCCCTGCCTAATATTCCCGTTAGACTTAAGGGCAGATGTGCTCTCTGTTTTGTAGCACTTTTTTTTTTTTTTTTTTTTTTTTTTTGACACGGAGTCTTGCTCTGTTGCCCAGGCTGGAGTGCCGTGGCGTGATCTCAGCTCATTGCAACCTCCGCTTCCTGGGTTCAAGCAATTCTCCTGCCTCAGCCTCCTGAGTAGCTGGGACTACAGGCACCCGCCACCACACCCGGTTAATTTATTTTTTTTGTATTTTTAGTAGAGACAGGGTTTCACCATGTTAGCCAGGATGGTCTCGATCTCCTGACCTCATGATCCGCCCACCTTGGCCTCCCAAAGTGCTAGGATTACAGGCGTGAGTCACTGTGCCTGGCCAGCACTCTTTCTTGTTCTATAAAGTTTCATATGTACACAGTGAGAGAATCAGAGCAGAGATACCAGCACTTAAATTAGAGCACTGGTGAGAAGACAGGAAAAGCAATAAAAGGGCCAGAAAGTGCATATTACAGAACGTCGCTCTTGTTCCAGAATGGCATAGTCTTGTATTTCTCCAACCTTTCTTCAAATCTTTCTCCTTCTCTCCTCTGCCCCAACCACCTCCCATCCCCAAACCCCTGCCATTGTAGCTGCCTTACGTAGGGTCTTATCATATCTCAGCTGGGCTTTCAATAGCCTTCTGACTCTGCCGAGTCTTGTCTTCCTCCAAACTGCACTCGGCCAGATGCTGAAGTGATGAGAATCAAAACACATCAAGTCATGCTGTTCATTTGCTTGAAAAATTTCGTGGACTCCCACTGTCTCCAGGATCCAGTATTGATCCCTTAGCACGGCATCCTGGACCTGGCCTCCTCTGTCTGTCCCCACGCTTTCTGATTGATCACGCTGAACCGCTTGTCATTTCCCAAATGCACAATGTTATTTCATGTTGTTCTTGTTTTTCAACATATTGATCCTTCTCAATGAGACACCAGTTTATTTTTCAACCAGAGAAATTTTACCCTTTCTTCAGGTCTCAGCTCAAGCATCAGTTTCTCTGTAAAAGATTATCCTGAACCCTGCCTAATCTTCTGGGCTGAATTAAATACTGCCTCCGTGGCTCCTCATGTTCATACCACTATAATGGTAACTATCACTTATCTAATTATTTTGTTTAGACATCAGTCCCTCAGAATAGATGGGAGAGCCCTGTAAACGCAGGGTCTATTTCATCTTTATTTTTGTGTTCTCACTAATTGGGATAGAGGACTGACACATAAAGGTTACTCAATAAATGCCTGGGAGGGGGGATGTGTGAATGTTATTCCTTGTCTGAAATTTATTATTATAATGGTCTATGGAGCCTATTTCAAATGCTCAATATACACAGGCATAACACACTCGCATCGAAGTTCAGGATGTGCAACTTTCGGTGTGTAGGATGACACAGGCGCCCTGCACTTGATCGATTTAAAGGGGCTTTTTTTTTTTTTTTTTGAGATGAAGTCTTGCTCTTGTCGCCCAGGCTGGAGTGCAGTGGCGTGATCTTGGCTCACTGCAACCTCCGTCTCCTGGGTTCAAGTGATTCTCCTGCCTCAGCTTCCCAAGTAGCTGGGATTACAGGCACCTGCCACCATGCCCAGCTAATTTTTGTATCTTTAGTAGAGTCGGGGTTTCACCATGTTGGCCAGGTGATCTGCCAGCCTCGGCCTCCCAAAGTGCTGGAATTACAGGCGTGAGCCACCACACCCAGCAATAATGGGCCTTTATAACAGTGGAGATAATAAGCAAAAGGGAAAAAGCAGAAATGCTGTGTTGTGCCCTAAGTCCCCCCACTCCTTAGTAATTCTAATTTTTATTTCTTCTGAGATGAGAAATTAATGTTACAACAGCCAATTCTAGAGTTTTGCTGGTGTCTGCGGTCCAGCCAGCAGTTGATTTTACCACCCACCTTCCTGCTTCTTAGCAATTAATATACGGTGGTATCATATGCATCATGCATCTCTTTTTTATATGAGATTGCAATTTTAATTTTTAAAAATGGGAAAAAATAGTACCATTGCAAATAAAAAGGCAATTCTACAAATTAATATAAAATTCACTGGGGAATTCTAAAGCGAAAGCCAAGAGTTCCCTCGAGGACATGGGAAAGGCATCACGCTGGAGTTTTTGTGTGGTGCTTCACCAGTCGGCATCCCCTCAGCAAGCCCTTCCTGAAGGGCTCATTGCCCTGGTTCTGAGAAGTCTATCTAAATAAATTACAGCAAACTCTGCCCTCACCCCAGGGAACCGGTCCCTTCATGCTTCTAGAAGAATTGAGATTAGCTTGTCCAATCTACTCTCTAGTCATCTTCCTACTTGCAGGCTGCTAGGGGCCACAAGTAGAAAGGAGAGGAACAAGCAAGGACAGAGACAGAAGCTGGTTTTCCTTCAGGCCTCATGTGGTCACCTTACAACAAACACTGCAAGGCTTTATGAGCTAAATGTCAACTCACACACAGATCAGGTGCCTGCCCTGACTTCTCTGAGCCTTTCTGCCCCGCTCCATCGCTCGTCAGTGAGTCTGAGGTTGAATGCAAACACTCGTGGAGCAGAGATCAGCTAGAAGCAACGTGAAAACCACGAGGGTTTAAAGTATGGTGTATGCTGGCACCAGCCTAAGGTGGCATTCTTCAGCCATGCTTCCCCCTCCACTTCAGAAGGCTGCGCCTCCTGTATTGCAGGGATGAGGACTCTTGTAACTCAATCAAAAAAGTCTCTGTTCTAACTGGCCACTGGGGCCATTGTCTTCTGACACAGTCTGGCCAGGAGCCCCGTTGTCTGCAGAAGGGAGTTCACTCCTCTGCTGCTTTCATACCAATGTAACCAATTTCCTTGACAAACTCCACTTTATCAGTTATTCTGCCATTTGGAAAGTTTTACACACTTGGAAGATGTTGCCAATGACATCTTCTGGTGAGTAGCCCAGATGCCATAGGTGAGTGGGAATCTTGTAGGTTTCCTTGACATGGGCATTCACACAATGCTGGATCATCTCCTTCATGAGCAGGGGGTGGGGCTCGTCGCAGACCCTGAACATACTTCTTGCTGTAACTGAAGCCAGATCCTGGGAAGATGGACTGCAAGTTGTTTGGAGCCTGCCTCATGTCTCCCTGGGCCATGAAGATGATGGCTTGTAGGCCAAAGTCAGTGTACAGCACTGTACCCTTCTCTCTAGCATTCATCAGCCTCGCACTGGTCTGGGCGTCAGTCAGCTTTGTGTAGCGGAGGACTGTGCACTGGGATCCAGTAGCCTCTGAACAGAGACGAGAAGGCAGTGAGGTTTCCCTCAGAGGCTGGCATCACCCTATTAGCTCTTTGATTACGAGGATGCAGCTGCATAATCCACACAGCCCAGCCATGCTGGTGGTGCCACTCTTCTTTGGCAGCGGGTGCTTAAGAGAAATGCAGTAAAAACAGGGCTAAATGTCAAAGTATTAACCAAAGTATAAAGTATTACTTTATAGATTGCTTTCCCTTTTTCAAGCTTGAAGGAGGCCATAAAGCTTCACGGGCAAGAGTATGAGCTTTGGACTCAGGCCGCCTGCACTCAGAAGGCCCACTGATTAGTTCCATGGCAAATTATATAACCACTCAGAGCATGAGTTATCTCTATGGACTATAGTCTGATTAATGAGAAAAAAAGTGAGAAAAAAGAGCAGCCTCTGACATTCGGATGCTGGCCTAGTGCTCTCAGTGAAGACATGTTACTCCCCTATTAGACATAAACAGTCTCACAGAATAACAGCTTCAGACAAGGCTACTCTGAGACCATGATGAAGTGTGATAAAATAAAGCCACTTCTTAACTTTGTCTAAGCGCAGACAAAAACAAAATCAATGCTCCACTCTCAAAATCCCAAGCCCTCACTCTCTCAGCCAAAATGATTAACTGCTACTTCTTTATGGATTACAGGTTTATCCATGTTCTAGTCTCCCCTCCCCATGGGTAAGATTTCTTGAGATAACTAATCACAAAATTAACCCTGCTTTCTGCTAACATCTAATCTAGAGTGAACTCCAGCTTCTTAAGATCCTTCCCCAAATCACCCAGCTGAAGTGCAAATCAGACAGAGGCCTCAGCCAGCACTGCCCCAGCATGGCCTTGGCTGGCCGGGGCTTTCAGATGGAGAAATGATCCTCCATGGCAGACATCCATGTGCCACAAGCCCTCAGGTGAGTCAGTTCAGGCCCAGGAAGACTCTGGAATCACAATGTGTGCTGGGCGTTGGGCCCTTCTAGGTAAATGACAATTCGGTCTGGCTGGGGGTAGGAATAGGACACTAGCAGTTTCTTTAAAGCTCCACTGGAGATGCTGACCTGCAGCTGGAGCTAAGAACCACTAGTCAGACAAATGTAGAATTCTAAAACTCTCCTTTATCTTCTCCTTAGACTACTACAACAGCTTCTTCATGATGTCCAAGCCCCAATTTGGCCTCTCTCTGATCCTTCATCTATGCTGCTGTCACACTGGCCTTCTGGTGATCTTATCTGAAGCATTAAAAGCAAGAACACAGTGAGTCATTTTAGAGCAGATTTCAGTGGTTCCCCCGAAGGCTTGCTGGACTCCATCAGTTATGCTGTCTGCTTCATCCAGGAAGATGATCTTATGTTGACCTTTGGGAAGCATGACTTTTTGTCAAGCAAACATTTTGATTTTATTCCTCGCAACGTCAATGCCCTTGCCATTTGAAGCATTGAGTTCCGGCATGGCATCCTTCAGTGCTGGGCCCAGGATGCTTATAACTTTGTCAGTTCCCAGGGGGCCAGAAAAGATGATGTGAGGCATATTCCCTTCTCTTGCAAAGATCTCCAGCCTGCCCACAGTGTATTCATTCCTGTGAACTTCATTCAGCTTTACTGGCCTATATTTTTCAACTCCACTCTCACATCCGGATATGCCCATTCCTTATGACCTGGGCCCTCAGCATGCAGCTTGCAGTCGTTGGCCCTGCCAGGGGCCTTGCTGGGGGCAGAGGCAGGGTCTTGGGCTGAACGCTCGCCTGCACCACCGCTATTCACTTGCACCTCCATTCTCTAGCTCTTTTTATTTTTATTTGTTTGAGATAAGGTCTCACTCTGTTGCCCAGGCTGGAGCACAGTGGCGTGATCTTGGATCACAGCAGCCTCCATCTCTCTGGCTCAGGGAGTTCTCCCATTTCAGCTTCCCAAGAATTTGGGACCACAGTTGCCTGCTACCATGCCTGGCTAATTTTGTTTATTTTTTGTAGAGATGAGGTCTCACTATGTTGCCCAGGCTGGTCTCGAACTCCTGGGCTGAAGCAATCCTCCCGCTTTGGGCTCCCAAAGTGCTGGGATTACAGGAGTGAGCCACAGCGCCCGGCCCTTGCCTCCATTCTCTAGCCTCCTTTTCCTCCATGCATCTCTTATCAATGGGATACATTTTGAGAAATTTCATTGTTGTGTGAACATCATAGAGTGTACTAACACAAACCTAGATGGATCAGCCTACCACACTAGTATTTGTGTATCTAAACAAATCTAAATATAGAAAAGATACAATAGAAATGCCGAGACCAGCTTGACGGGGGAGACCCTAACCCAGTGGCGCTAGAGGAATTAAAGACACACACACAGAAATATAGAGGTGTAAAGTGGGAAATCAGGGGTCTCACAGCCTTCAGAGCTGAGAGCCCCAAACGAAGATTTACCCACATATTTACTAACAGCAAGCCAGTTATTAGCATTGTTTCTATAGATACTCGATTAACTAAAAGTATCCCTTATGGGAAACAAAGGGATGGGCCGAAATAAAGGGGTGGGTCTGGCTAGTTATCTGCTGCAGGAACATACCCTTAAGGCACAGATCACTCATGCTATTGTTTGTGGTTTAAGAACACCTTTAAGCGGTTTTCCGCCCTGGGTGGGCCAGGTGTTCCTTGCCCTCATTCCAGTAAACCCACAACCTTCCAGCGTGGGCGTTATGGCCATCACGAACATGTCACAGTGCTGCAGAGATTTTGTTTATGGCTAGTTTTGGGGCCAGTTTATGGCCAGATTTGAGGGGGCCTGTTCCCAACAAGAAATATGGTATAAACGATAAAAAATTGTACACCTGGCTGGGTGTGGTGGCTCACGCCTGTAATCTCAGCACTTTGGGAGGCCAAGGCGGGTGGATCACAAGGTCAGGAGATAGAGAACATCCTGGCTAACATGGTGAAACCCCGTCTCTACTAAAACTACAAAAAATTAGCTGGGTGTGGTGGCAGGCACCTGTAGTCCCAGCTACTCAGGAGACTGAGGCAGGAGAATGGCGTGAACCCGGGAGGGAGAGCTTGCAGTTAGCCAAGATTGCACCACTGCACTCCAGCCTGGGTGACAGAATGAGACTCTGTCTCAAAAAAAAAAGATTGTACACCTGTATAGGACACTTACCATGAATGGTGCTTGCAGGACTGGAAGTTGCTCTGGGTGAGTCAGTGAGGAGGGTGAATGAATGTGAAGGCCTAGGACATTACTGTACACCACTGTAGACTTTATACATACTGTGCACTTAGGCTACACAACATTTTTTAAAATGCTTTTCTTTCTTCAATAATAAACTAACATTAGCATACTGTAATTTGTAACTTTATAAACTTTTTAACATTTTAAACCTTTTTGACACTTTTGTAGTAATATTTAGCTTGAAACACAAACATCGTATAGCTGTACAAAAATATTTTCTTTTTATCCTTACTATATAAACTTTTTTTTTTTTTTAATAGAGATTGCGTTTTGCTATGTTGCCCAGGGTGGTCTCAAACTCCTTGTATGATTCTCCCCAGGGTCTGAAAGCTTAAGAGGATGAGTAACCCCTCCCTTCTCAGGCCCAGTCCCAAGGCACAAGGCCACTTGTGTCAGCAGCGTGCACCAGCAAAATAGCAGAAGCAGAAAGAGAGCCAGCTGGAAGGCACGTACTCCTGAAGATCGAGAAAGAGCCCATCCGGGTACAACGTGGCAGTTACGTCAGACTAGGACACTTCCTGTTTACAGGAGACTATAAAACCTTTGCTGCGTCCTCACTTGGTGCTGACACCATTTTAGGCCTCAGCCTTCCTGCACCCAGGCGCTCCTTAAAACGGCATGCTGCTCCACACCTCCTGGTGTTGTCTGTTGACGCGCTCTTGGGGTTCGAACTGATACAAGAACCTTACACTCTTGGGCTCAAGTGATCTGCCCACCTCGGCCTCCCAACGTGTTGGGATTACAGGCGTGAGCCACCACGCCTGGCCTATTCTTTTACTTTTTAAAATTTTGTGAAAAACTAAGACACAAACACACACATTAGTTTAGGCCTACACAGGGTCAGGATCATCAATATCACTGTCTTCCACTTCCACATCTTGTCCCACTGGAAGGTCTTCAGGGGCAAAAACACACATGAAACAGTCACCTATGATAATGATGCTTTCTTCTGTAATACCTCCTGAAGGCCCTGCCTGAAGCTGTTTACAGTTAACTTTTCTTTTAAAGAAAGTATAAGTAGAAGGAGAATAAAGTGACGATAAAAAGTATAGTATAGCAAGCTAGGTGCGGTGGCTCATGCCTATAATCCAAGCACTTTGGGAGGCCGAGGCAGGCGGATCACCTGAGGTCAGGAAGTTCGAGACCAGCCTGGGCAACACGGTGAAACCCCATCTCTACTAAAAATACAAAATTAGCCGGGCATGGTGGCATGCACCTGTAATCCCAGCTACTCGCGAGGCTAAGGCAGGAGAATCACTTGAACCTGGGAGGCGGAGGTTGCAGTGAGCTAAGATTGCACTATTGCACTCCAACCTGGGCAACAAGAGTGAAACTCTGTCTCAAGAAAAGAAAAAAGAAGTATCTTTAGTAAATCCATAAATCAGTAACATATTTGCTTATTATCAAGTATGTACTGTATATAATTGTATGTGCTATGCTTTTATACTGCTGACAGCACAGGAGGTTTATTTACACCAGCATCATCAGATACATGAGTAATGTGTTGCACTAAGATGTTACACTATGACATCATTAGGCGATAGGCATTTTACAACTCTATTATAATCTTATAGGACTACTATTATATATGTGGGCCATCACTGTATATGCCATAATGACCAAACATAGTTATGCAGTGTGTGCTTGACTGTGTGTGCTTGGTTAAATGAGCAGAGGTCATTTAGGTGGTAACCATGTAGACCAAAATGTCCCAAACAAAGAGACTGGATAAGGGACTAAGGATCATCATAACAGAGGACCTAGCCTCTGGTTGTCTTTCTCAACTTGTCTTTGATGACTGCGTAATAAAGGACAAGAAGACAGGATGTAATCATTGACCCACCTCTGCTTGAGTCCTAATAATATTCCTCTTGGAAAAAATTGACAATGCATTTCCTCTTCTTTAAGCAACAGATGGTTGTGATTGACACTTTTGCTTTGACAAACCCACAAAGAAGAAAATAATTGAACTTCCAAGGACTGAAAGAGTGAGAATGGGACACATACTAACATCAGGACCTAAACCCATGGTAGCAGGGCAGGAAAATTGTAGAAGCAGCCCCTAATGAGGGGAACTCTTTGAGGGCATAACTCAGCACAACAGTTCTTGGCACTTCTTTATGTAATAGCTGCTACTTCAGTATCTTTGTTTGGTGGGCCTTTTATAAGATTAAATAGGCAAGAGGACATCATAAATTCAAAGGGAGGAAAGAGGGGAAAAAGGAAGAAAAAGACTTAAATCTGGACTTAGTATCACAAACTAGCCTATGCAGGAAAGACTGGTGTGTGTAGGGTATCTGGAGTGTAGAGTACGAAGGCCAACACTAGGGTTATCTCAAATTGTTGGTTCATTTCAATGGGGAAAAGACTAGTGTGATCCTATAGGGTATCTCTTCTTCCATTCCACTCTTTGAGGCCCCAGGATTTACTTTAAACAGAGGAGGAAGAGAAGGAGTGAAGGGTAGAATTAGGAGTTAGTTTGGGCATAATCTCTTACCCAGGCCACTCCCCAGTATTGACTTTCTCTTTATGTTGGATTTAAGAGGAGGACATCTTTTTCTTTGCCTGTATCCCAGAGATAGGAGCAACACATTTCTAAGAATAATGACTTGATCAAAGAAATTCGGGGACTCTAATCCCTTTCAGTTCAGATGTTTTAGAATAATTTTCATT
The DNA here is from genome assembly GCF_009828535.3 of Hylobates moloch. Taxonomy (NCBI): domain Eukaryota; kingdom Metazoa; phylum Chordata; class Mammalia; order Primates; family Hylobatidae; genus Hylobates; species Hylobates moloch. The sequence goes on along the minus strand of NW_026652276.1, from coordinate 33,812,382 downwards.
CCTAAAGACGGTGATTTACTTTTATTTTTATTTTTAGAGACAGAGTCTCTCTCTGTTGCCCAGGCTGGAGTGCAGTGACGTGATCTCAGCTCACTGCAACCTCCACCTGCCAGGTTCAAGCAATTCTTGTGCTTCAGCTTCCGTAGTAGCTGGGATTACAGGCATGTGCCACCACTCACAGCTAATTTTCGTATTTAAATTTAGTAGAGACGGGGTTTCGGCACGTTGGTCAGGCTGGTCTCAAACTCTTGGCCTCAAGTGATCTGCCTGACTTGGCCTCCCAAAATGTTGGGATTACAGACGTGAGCCACTGCGCCCAGCCAAAATATGTGATTTTATGTCTTCTAGGAAAATAGTGTAAAATTCAGCACTTTAAGAAGCTTTTGGTTTTCTAAATTATTTTTGACATATTATTGCTGACAAACAGAGGACTCTGATTAATAGCTTCAGGAAGCCATCACTATTGTTGCGAGTTTAAAGGTTAAAGACCCGAGATTTAGGAAGAGTTAACACTAAATAATCCTAGATTCTGACTATTTTTCAGGAAATAAATCTTTATATATATTTGTATTCTCTCTCTATATATACACACATGTAGTAGGCTAACATACATATACATACAGTAGGCTAAACTGTAACACACACACACACACACACACACACACTCTGGGCTAAACTTGCATCCCAGTTTGCCTAGAACAGCCCTGGTTCATGCCTCTTGTCCCAGTGTAATTATTAATAGTATATACTTTCACTCTCAAAAATGACCCAGTGTAGGCTGGGCGCAGTGGCTCACTCCTGTAATCCCAGCACTTTGGGAGGCCGAGGTGGGTGGATCACCTGAGGTCAGGAGTTTGAGACCAGCCTAGCCAACATGGTGAAACTCTGTCTCTATTAAAAATACAAACATTAGCCGGGCATGGTGGTGCACTCCTGTAGTCCTGGCTACTTGGGAGGCTGAGGCAGGAGAACTGCTTGAACTAGGAGGCAGAGGTTGCAGTGAGCTGAGATTGCACCACTGAACTCCCGCCCAGGTGACAGAGACTCCATCTCAAAAAAAAAAAAAACAACAACAACCCAAAATCAAAATAAATGACTGAGTTTATGACTCGGTGTGGTGGCTTACACCTGTAATTCTGGCACTTTGGGAGGCCCAGGCAAGAGAATCGCTTGAGCTCAGGAGTTTGAGACCAGCCTGGGCAACATAGCAAGACCATGTCTCTACTAGAAATAAAAAAAAATTAGCTGAGCAGGGTGGTGTGTGCCTGTAATCCCAGCTATTTGGGAGGCTGAGGTGGGAGGATCGCTTGAGCCCTGGAGATGCAGGCTGCAGTGGGCTGTGATTGTGCCACTGCACTCCAACCTGGGTGACAGAGTGAGATCTTGTCTCAAATAAATAAATAAAAGACCCAACTTAAGAAACAAATTATATGCTAGTCTGTTTATAAGCCCCTTGGGTGTTGGATATAGAGACTTTGAGCACATGGGATGGAAGAAGGTTCTATAAAAAATGAACAGGGCTGGGCATGGTGGCTCACACCTGTAATCCCAGCACTTTGGGAGGCCGAGGTGAGTGGATCACCTGAGGTCAGGAGTTTGAGACCAGCCTGGCCAGCATGGTGAAACTCTATCTCTACTAAAAATACAAACATCAGCCGGGCGTGGTGGCCGGCGCCTGTAGTCCCAGCTACTTGGGAGGCTGAGGCAGGAGAATTGCTTGAACCCGCGAGGCAGAGGTTGCGATCAGTCGAGATCGCGTCATTGCACTGCAGCCTGGGGAACAAGAGCAAAACTCCATCTCAAAATATATATATATATGTATGTATGTATGTATGTATATATATGAACAGCCCTGTGGGTATGGCTAACAGCCAAGAAGAGAGGAACAAGAAAGGGAGAGAAGGCAGACCACCCAGCAGTAGGTTGAAGCCTATAGGGCAATCTAATATTACATTTGTGTCAATGTATTGTTATGATGTAAACTTGCACTGTGCCCCCATACCCTTTATTATAAAGCCGGCTGCACACATCAGTGTCTCATGTGAGAGATGGTTCAGAAGTTAAAGGAAAAGGAGCTCTGTCCCCCATGTGGGTCAGCGTGGTGCATGAGGACAGAATAGCAGCACACGTGGGAGGGCAAGATGACCCACCCAAGGCCGAGGCAGGAGTTCAGAGTGGGGGGCTCCTGAGAGAAGCATGAGCAACTCATTCCTTCTCCAGAATTACCAAAGAGATCAGGTTATGGATATGTTGGTGGAAGTGGGTACACAAAGCTCCCACCCCATGTAAGATGGGATTTGAGGCAATTCATTAGAATCTCAAAGGCTGGAGTACTTCCAATAAATTTTGATCTGAAGCTATTCGTTTGTTTTATTGATGAACCTTATATGGAACATCCACAAAACTTTAATTTCTGCAGGATGTTGTTGAGGATGGTGTTTACTTAGTACCGTCTTTATGAGGACTCACAAGAAAATTTTCTTTTAGGTTTCAGTACTGACAATGTTTAGGCTTATCTTGAATAATTAATTGTCGAATCTTGTTTTTTTCTCTGCCTTGATGGCTGCTGGATCCAAGTCTGGATCTATCTACACTGAACATAGCACCTCACAGCACACAACTCGGGTTCGAACTTCACTCTTGGCTCCGTCTCATCTCTCCTACTTTTGTTTTTCGTCTGACCCAATTTCCTCATTCACTTGTTTGGAATTTTTTAAATTTATTGTACCATAATTTTTTATTAGCAACTTTGATTTTTTTTTTTTTTTGGAAGAGACGAACTCTTACTCTGTTGCTCAGGCTAGACTTGAACTCCTGGGCTCAAACAATCTTCCTGCCTCAGCCTCCTGAGTAGCTGAGACTGCAAGTGCATGCCACTGTGCCTGGCTAAACTTAATTCATTTTTAAAAACCAAAGAAAACAAACATACACTCAAACAAATTTCTCCAGAAAATTTCAATTGCTTATTTTCCACTTATTATCATTATTCTTATTATTATTATTTGAGACGGAGTCTTGCTCTGTCTCCCAGGCTGTAGTGCAGTGGCATGATCTCGGCTCACTGCAACCTCTGCCTCCCGGGTTCAAGCAGTTCTTCCGCCTCAGCCTCCTGAGTAGCTGGGATTACAGGCACATGCCACCATGCCTGGCTAATTTTTGTATTTTTGTTTTTAGTAGAGACAGGGTTTCACTATGTTGGCCAGGCTGGTCTCAAACTCCTGAGCTTGTGATCTGCCCACTATGGCCTCCCAAAGTGCTGGGATTACAGGCGTGAGCCACCACTCCCGGCCACTTAGTATTATTATGTGTAATCATAATATTTTACTCTCTATTGAAATAACATGAGGCTGAGTTTCCCCGTGCACATATGGTTTTTGTAAATGTCCTGAAATTATTCCACAAAGCATATATAGCGAAAACACAGTGAATTCTATTTGGACTGGAAATCTCATAGTGGAATGAGATATTGGCAGTGGAAGTGAGAGGAAAGGGATGGTGACTGTTAGGAGGATAGGAGTGCAATAATAGGTAAGAGTGGATCAGTTCATTTATTTGTTTGTTTATGGAGCTGAGGTAGGAGTCTAGAGGCTGAGAACAACTTTCCTCTTCAGCGAAGGACTGGACTATTAGGGAAGACAATAGGGATAACCTGGAGGGATAACTTGGAGGTGTTTCAAAAAGTACGAATTCACCACTGTAGCTGCAAATCTAGCCTTGTGAGACTAACTACAAATGGCCTGAGCGCAAGTGAACTGAGCTTTATTTGAGCCTACATGTTTTAGTCATTAGAAGAGTGCTGGAAATAATATCTCTGCATTATTCCCCTTATAAAAGATTGCTTCCCATCTTGAAAACATGTTATTATGTTTGGCTTAGTGCCATTATCACTTATAAATGCTTAATAGAATGAAAGAAAGACAGGGCTCTGCTAGTGCCAGAAACACAAGCTAAATATTTTATTAGATTTTAAAGGAGAAAAGTGGAGAATGTAAATACTTCAGTAGGGATCCATGACTCGTCTAAGAGAGCCAACTTTGGCGTTTGGAGCCCCCCAGTCAAGAAACCTCCTGTACTCCCCAGGCCTCAGCAGATACTGCCTCCCCCTGTAGTTGGGCATCTCATAGAGGATCCAGCTGCCCTCCAGCACATTGAGGGAGTGAATTTCAGTGAGGCGGAAGCGGTCCTGAACAGAGAGACAGTCGTCTGTGAGCTCTGACATTTGTCCCCTCAATTCATCTCTCTCGTAGATCTTCATTCTGTAAGTGCCAGGGTGCTGGAGTGGCAGACAGAAAAAGCAAAAGTAAACGAACAAAAATAGATGGAAATTAAAGCTACAGTCAGTACACCTCCCTGGCCACACCTGCCCAGAAGTTCTCCCAGGCCAAGTTTGCTTCTAGAACAACCCTGTTGCAAAGTTAAGGAGCTGTCCCACCCCCCAGTCACCCACCGCTGAGTCTAATGATTCATGGGCAGAGCTAGGTCTTTGGGAATCAAGATTTGCTTACAATAAAATTTATCACATCATTTTAGTGCCTGTTATTTGAGAAAGCCTTTCTCAAAGGAGAAAACTGAGAGTCATTGGAAAGCTAAATGTCATATTATGTATATACAGGGAAAGGAAAATAAATCTTGGGACCTCAAAATCACTAAGCTAAAGGGAAAAGTCAAGCCAGGAACTGCTTAGGGCAAACCCGCCACTCATTCTATTCAAAGTCATCCCTCTGAGGCTCACCTGAGACAAATGCATGTCTAATTGCTTCCTCTCCCCTATTGTTTATGTAAAGATGCAGATTCATCCAGCCAGACTAAATGGTGTATTCAGTGGAAAGCTGAACAAGGACTCAAAGAACCTTTTGTGTCTTATCTACTGTTTTCTTTTTTTTTGAGGCAGAGTTTCCCTGTTGTTGTCCAGGCTGGAGTACAATGGCACAATCTCAGCTCACTGCAACCTCTGCCTTCTGGGTTCAAGTGATTCTCCTGCCTGAGCCTCCCGAGTAGCAGGATTACAGGCGCCCACCACCACGATCAGCTAATATTTTGTATTTTTAGTAGAGACAGGCTTTTACTATGTTGGCCAGGCTGGTCTTAAACTCCGTCAGGAGTTCAGGCAGTCCACCCACCTCAGCCTCCCAAAGTGCTGGGATCATAGGGGTGAGCCACGCGCCCAGCTCTGTCTCTTATCTACTTCTAACCAGGAACCCCTACTTCCTGTCTTACCAGACTGAACCAATTTACATCTTACACATGTTGATTGATGTCTCATGTCTCCCTAAAATGTATAAAAGCAAACTGTACCCCCAACCACTTTGGGCACATGTCTCAGGACTTTCGGAGGCTGTGTCATGTCCTCAACCTTGGCAAAATAAACCTTCTTTCTGTTTTGTTTTGTTTTGTTTTGAGATGGAGTTTCATTCTTGTTGCCCAGGCTGGAGTGCAATGGCGTGATCTTGGCTTACCGCAACCTCTGCCACCCGAGTTCAAGCTATTCTCCTGCCTCAGCCTCCCGAGTAGCTGGGATTACAGGCATGCGCCACCACGCCCAGCTAATTTTGTATTTTTAGTAGAGGCTTCTCCATGTTGGTCAGGCTGGTCTCAAACTCCAGACCTCAGGTGATCCGCCTGCTTTGGCGTCCCAAAAGTGCTGGGATTACAGGCATGAGCCACCGTGCCCAGCCTTGGCAAAATAAACTTTCTAAATTGACTGAGACCTCTCTCAGATATTTGGGGTTCACTATTATATGTGCACACACAAACACACACACATATTTGTTTCTTGAGACAGGGTCTCCCTCTGTCACCTAGGCTGGAGTGCAGTGGCATGATCATAGGTCACAGCCCCCTCAACCTCCTGGGGTCAAGTGACCCTCCCACCTCAGCCTCTCTAGTAGCTGGGACTACAGGCATGCACCACCACATCTGGCTAATTTTCAGTTCAAATTTCTTTTCTTTTCTTTTTTTTGAGATGGAATCTTGCTCTGTTGCCCAGGCTGGAGTGCAGTGGCACGATCTCAACTCATTGCAATCTACCCTTCCCAGGTTCAAGCGATTCTCCTGCCTCAGCCTCCCAAGTAGCTGAGACTACAGGCATGTGCCACGCACGCGCAGCTAATTTTTGTATTTTTAGTAGAGAGGGGGTTTCACCATATTGGCCAGGGTGGTCTTGAACTCCTGACCTCCTGACCTCGGCCTCCCAAAGTGCTGGGATTTTAGGCGTGAGCCACCGCACCCAGCCTTCAGTTCAAATTTCAACCTATCTGACTTTTAAGCTTCCTTTCTAGTCTCCTGCTCTCAACTTATTTATTTCCCTCAACAGCAAGTATCACCTTCTTTAATTTCTGTTTTTATGACACTGTATCCCATGCCTCCCACACGCCACAATTCTAAGATTTCTGCAGTCACTCCCCAGAAAATAGGGAATCTCAAACTTTAGTTTCAGATTTGGCCTTTTCTCTAATTTATACCTCTAAGTGAGCTAAATAGGTACTGACCATTAAATTAGAATAGAAATCAGAAGACAGGATCCTATCTTCTCAGGAGGAATAATCAAATAGAAAAGTAAGACAAAGCAAGCAAAAGTTTGTTTTTGTTTTTGTTGTTGTTTTTTTGAGACAGAGTCTCGCTCTGTCGCCAGGCTGGAGTGCAGTGGCACGATCTCAGCTCACTGCAAGCTCCACCTCCCGGCTTCAAGCAAGCAATTCTCCTGCCTCAGCCGCCCGAGTAGCTGGGATTACAGGGTGCACACCACCACACCCAGTTAATTTTTGTATTTTTAGTAGAGACGAGGTTTCACTATGTTGACCAGGATAGTTTTGATCTCTTGACCTCGTGATCCACTTGCCTCGGCCTCCCAAAGTGCTGGGATTACAGGCATGAGCCACCGTGCCCAGCCACAAAAGTATTTTTTAATCAATTAAACAGTCCCAAGTTATATTAATACATTTTGATATATTTGATTTCTGACTTGATACGGCTTGAAATGAACATTTAATACATTTTATCTTGAATAGATGGTAAATTTAGTTTCTTCCATGTCCTGCTTTTTCTTAATTAGTTTTTGCTCTTTCAGCTTTTTGATTATGTTTAAAATATAAAATCTGAGAGCATATGATTTTAAAAAAACCAACACAGAGTTCATGAAGAATGGCTTCCCATCTGAGATACCCTTCCAGACTGGCCTGCATGTACTGTGTCACTTCCACTTTCTGTCCTCTAGTTAGAACTATTAGGTTTAAGAATAATGTGATTAAATAGGCCAGATGTGGTGGTTCACACCTGCAATCCCAGCACTTTGGGAGGCCGAGGTGGGCAGATCACTTGAGGCCAGGAGTTCGAGATCAGCCTGGGCAACATGGTGAAACCCCGTCTCTACTACAAATAAAAAAAATCAGCCTGGCATGGTGGTGAATGCCTGTAATCCCAACTACTCAGGAGGCTGAGGCAGGAAAATTGCTTGAACCGGGGAGGCAGAAGTTGCAGTGAGCCGAGATCATGCCACTGCACTCCAGCCTGGGGGACAGAGCGAGACTCCGCCTCAAAAAAAAAAAAAAATGAAGAATATCATGAAATAGCTTTTATTTCCAAAAAGATGGAAGGCAAAGACAGAGCCACACTCACCGGGGGGATGAGGCAGCAGGAGCGGATGGAGTCGCTAAGGCCCATCCACTGCTGGTAGTCGGGGTACTCCCCGCGCCGCAGGAAGTACTGGTGGCCCTGGTAGTTGGGGCGCTCATAGATCATCCAGCAGCCGCTCTCCACCCGGATGGAGTTGCAGCGGCTGAGATAGGGTTGTAGGTTGGGGCAGTCAGTGGTGCATTCATAGCTGCGGCCCTGGAAGGCCCTGTCCTCGTAGAAGGTGATCTGAAAAATGGAAGATATGGGAGCATGGAGTGATTGGCCCCCACTGAGGCCACTGCATTAGGGCCAAGGCTGAGCATCCGGTACCCAGGACTTACCTTTCCCATTCTGAAGGAAGTAAGCAGATGTTTTCTGGTTGCTGTGTGGGACTGCGGGAAATTCACTGTATATATAGCAGCGCTGACTGCTGCCTCCACAGGAAATCACACAAAAGGGCCCATTTTGGTGAGTAAGGGGATTTGCAAGCTCGCTGCTCTCCCTGCCCCGGTCACTGGGGTTGGCTGAATGGTTTACTCTCATTCTTTCTGGTAGGTTCGGGTTGTTCTAATTCACTAAAGCTGTTGTTGCCATCGAAATGAATAGAGTACACTTTTAGTTGAGCAAAAGGACGGGCGAAATTCTATCTCTGTGCTTTTATTTTATAGTTTACTCTGCTTAATTGACTTCTCAAAAGTCATTAAACTAAGTAATGAATTCTGCTTAGGGACTGGTGGTGTGTGTGTGTGTGTGTGTGTGTGTGTGTTTTAGTCTTAAAAGCCAGAATTTAAATAATAAGGAATCTTAAAGAAGAGGGAATTAAGTGAAGTAATCTGTGAAAGTGCATTAAAAACCATAAAGCTTAGTTCAAATTCAAAATTCTGTGATCAGTCAGGCGAGGTGGCGCATGGCTATAATCCCAGCACTTTGGGAGGCTGAGGCAGGTGGATTGCTTGAGCTCAGGAGTTAGAGACCAGCCTAGGTAACATGGTGAGACCCCATCTCTACAACAAATACAAAAATTAGTCTGGCATAGTCGCACATACCTGTAGTCCCAGCTACTTGGGAGGCTGAGGTGAGAGGATCGCTTAAGCTCAGGAGGTTGAGGTTGCAATGAGCCATGATTGCACTACCACACTCCAGCCTGGGCAACAGAGCAAGACCCTGTCTCAAAAAAAAAAAAAAAATTCTGTGATCATCATTGTTGGTATTTGGGGGCTTGTCTTGAATAAAACTGATGCTTGCCTGGAATTTTGTAGGCTTCTGGGGGCTGGGTATTATTTCTTGTTCATTTCTATCCCTGAGCCCTACAGCAGAGGGTTGGCACATTGCAGGTCCTCAATAATTGGCTCTGGCCTGAGCAAAAACAGATAGTTGTGGCTTTCTTCCCCCTTTCAGATCTTCCTAAGGGCCTAAATCCCTCCTTCTGCTGGTGTCTGTCCAGAGTCCCGCCTGCTGTTTGGTATTCCTGCTCTGCCTCAAATGTTACCACTACGTGGCTGGTTGGTCTTCTCAAGGCATGGGACCAAAAGGGCTCAGAGTTGGTCCCTATTGCTGGCAGGTTGGACATTCTAAGGTGGACATAGCTGGATTAGCCTTAGTAAGTAGGAGTTAATGCATAGCCTTCATCCATACCACTATGAACGCTCTGTTAGTGAGCTCACTGCCAGTAGTAGGGTGGCTGATGGCAGAGGCTGACTAGTATCAACTGACCAAATCATTTTGTCTACTTGGTTGTTTAGTGCCTCTTCAATGGTAGATACCTTACACTGGGCCTTCACAAGGGATACAAGGATCTTCGCCCTTTGTGCCCACTCCCATATCTCCCTGCACATTCCTCTACCCCAGACCTTCTTGTCCCTAATCTTCTAATCTTTCTCCTTCCAGGCCCTGGACCAGCCAGCCAAGCCACACATTACTGCTCAATAATTCCATATATGCTTGACCTTGGGCTACTTTTCTTTCTGCACCCAGTGAGCAGCCAGGTGCGCTGCCTCAAGTTTGCCTTTTGGGAGGATTTCCGTCACTGCTGTCTTTAGGGTGACTCCTGAGTGAGCTATTCTGCAGCAGCATTCTATTTTGGGCTTGTACCCAAATGCCATGCCAATTTATTAGTGTATCAAGCTCAGCCTTCCCCCACTCTATCAGCTGGTCAGAAGGGACCCCTGCAGGCAGTTGTGTGAGCTGAGAGAGAGCTATTGCAATAATGGTGACCTCATCCGATCCCACAGGGAAGGCTAGGGCTAGAGTCGTCAGGAACTTAGGCAAGTGGACTGGGAATCTGTGCCTCTGCATTGCCCAGTAATTTGATGTGGGCTGCTGCCGTGGAGAAGTGTTACTTTGGGCAAGGCAGCTTCCTCCAGCAGAGGAAAATTCTTGGAGACAAACTCAGCTTTAAGCTGTCAGCATCTGGGAGAAGGAGTGCTTCAGTCCGGAGTGGAAGTCCAGGCAGCACCAGAGTGTCCACTATAAGAAGAAAATAAAGCTGAGATAACTGCAGTTAACATTTTGGTGTTTTATCATCCCAGCTTTTTTATATGTCAAACCCATATGTGGTTGTACAGTATTATTTATACTGTGTAGCATTCTCTTGTTTTCTTCTAAGTCATCTTTCAAATAAAGTGATTAGTAATACTGATTAAGGTGATCAGATTTAGTCTTTTAATAATTTTTTTTTTTTTTTTTTGGTGAAGAGAAACTGAATGAAAAATCGTTCTAGACTCTCTATTGCTTAGCTATACCCATGCTTGAGGTCTAGTCAGTATTCAGGAAATTATCACTCACCCAGTGGACTCACTAAAACAATGTAAATAGTCTTTATGTGCTGAAAGTTCTAACTGTTAAAGAGACCAAATTAACAACCCTGTTTTATGTAAGACCTAACATATTCAGTATGATTCATAGGTGGGTGTTTGAAGATGATGATGAACTATCATGTAGTGAGCATTGATCTGATTTAAAATTACCCAGATTTTTATCTGCAGTATGATGTTTAAGTGATTTAGGACCCTAGAGAAACATCCTTTTTTTTTTTGAGACAGAGTCTCGCTCTGTCACCCAGGCTGGAGTGCAGTGGTGCGATCTCGGCTTACTGCAAGCTCCGCCTCCCGGGTTCACACCATTCTCCTGCCCCAGCCTCTCCGAGTAGCTAGGACTATAGGCGCCCGCCACCACGCCCGGCTAATTTTTTTGTATTTTTAGTAGAGACGGGGTTTCACCGTGGTCTCGATCTCCTGACCTCGTGATCCGCCTGCCTCGGCCTCCCAAAGTGCTGGAATTACAAGCGTGAGCCACCGCGCCCAGCCGAGAAACATCCTTTAAGTCATACAAATTCAACCAATCTCTGGTTCTGATACATAGAAGAATCAGTAATCCTATGAAAGAAAGATAAATTAAGTATTAGGAACACAAAATCAAAATCTCTTTGATTCTAATAGAAGAAATTTAAGGATTAAACATATTTCAGCATCAGTTGTGACTCTTCTTGAAGGGCTCACTTTGACATTTGTCTTCCCCCAGTGGTGAAATTCCTGTTTTCTTTGGAGCCTCAGTAGGAGTTTTATCCCCTACAGTTGGGCATCTCGCAGAAGATTCAGGGTCTTTTACAAGCCTAGGGATCGGGAGCAGATATCCTTGAGAGGAACTAATCATGGATGTGGTAATAGTCTTCAGGGAGCTCCAACGTGAGGCCTCCTTACCTGGTACTGGGAGCTGGTCACCTTTGAAAAATAAAAGAGAAGAAAGAAGATAAAAAATAAAAGAGAAGAAAGAAGAAATCAGTGCATGATTTTGTTATTATGGCTTTATAAGAACTTATATAATACATAAAAGCCTAACTGAAGATAAAATTTGTTCAGTGCTTAGATCACACAAATCGGAGAGCCTGCCTTTGACTTGGCACGTTAATGAGCATTATAATTCAGGCACATTAATGAGCATTATAATTCAAAGAGCAGAATTACCTGTAATTAACCTGGGTTTTCACCATAGTTTGTACAAGGAGATAGCTACTTTCTCCCCACTGCTCACGAGACTGGTGGCTTCCTCTTCTGGCATGGGGCAGGGGCCCTAATATCCTATGGGCCCCAAAGATCCCATCTGCCCCAAAACTTCTAGGTGCAGGGAAGCTGGTATTCCCAGAGATCTGTAAATAGCTGATACTGTCCAGCCAGGCAGCTTGTGTATTTCTCCTACTCACTTATGCTACCCTCCAAAAAGGGAAATCTATAGTGGGTGGGTCCCTCTATTGGAACAGAACCTACACAGTATCCAGTAGATACCCAGGCCCTAGCCTGACTCTCCATAGCCAGATAAACAGTATGGAGTGTTTATAGGCTGGCTCTCTGGCCCGTTCCTTAACCTATCCCATGTGACATTGAAGAATTTGTTCCAACCTCTTGCACAACTAGTGACAGCCCTAAACAAGCCTTGAGGCAAATTGTTAATAATATTGAGACGATTGGGGAATCAAATTAAATACTTAGAAATAAAATGTTGGTTCAAGAGGTTGGTGAAAGAGCCTCATCTGCTGTTTCCAAAGTCATGGGAATGTCTGGGCCTTGAACTCAAGTCCTCTCAGTTGCATAGTCAGCTTCTGCTATTGGAGTATCAGGCACCTAGGCTGGTTAGAGTTGTAGGAGGGGAGAGTGATAGTTTCAGGGCCTGCACCATTGCTTGGTGGAGAAGCCAACACTTGAAAACAACACCACCTATGACAACCTATCCTGCTTGTCCCATGGTCTGGATTTCACACTGCTTTCTCTAAAAAGTTTTTTTTCATCACAATACTAACAACCACCAGGAAATTGTTGACTAGGCATTATTTGTGGAGAATACACTCATGGGAGCAATAGCTACACACATCCACTAACTTCTACGATTTCTGTAACTGCTTGTGAAAAGTCATTTAACTTCCCTAAGCCTCAGTTTCCCCATTTATTAAATAGGAATAACAATGAAAATCAGATGAGACAATGGATTTGAAAGCATATGACAAATTGTAAAACATTGCCAATCATTTAGAAAATCGTGTCATACATATTGTTAAAGAAAAAATTATCACACTTGTTAAAGTGGTAAGGCAAACTGTTCAGAGAGGGCCATGGAGATAGGAACAGGGATCATTACAATGGGGTTTTGCAGTGGGGAAGACAGATTGTACTCAACTCTGACTCCAAAAAGGACAAATGGGGATTTACAACCTAGGAGTTGGGTCAGGGGCAGTGGATGGAAAATTACTAAAAAGAAACACCAAGGATAAGAGGTTTCTGGCTAAACTGACTTGGTAGAGTAAATGCTGAAGGACGACCAAGGTGTTCAGATATCAAGGGTAGGAGATACTCACTGAAGTGACTCAGGAGGATTCTCGATCAAACTGGATTCTATAAGGACAAAAAAGGAAGCCCGAGGTTGGAGGTGGTAAAACAAAAGACTCAGAGAAGACTGACGATAATTTCGGTAAAAGGGGAGAGTGTGTTAGTTTGTTCTTATACTGCCATACAGAATTACCTGAGACTGGGTAATTTATGAAGAAAAGAGTTTTAATTGACTCACACTTCCACAGACTGTACAGGAAACATGGCTGGTAGGCCTCAGGAAACTTACAATCATGGCGGAAGGCAAAGGGGAAGCAAGCATATCTTACCGTGGTGGAGCAAGAGAGAGAGTGAAGGGGGAAGTGCCATACACTTTCAAATAACCAGATCTCACTCACTATCACAAGAACAGTAAGGGGGAAGTTCACTCCCATGATTCCATCACTTCCCACCAGACCCCTCCCCTGACACATGGGGATTACAATTTGAGATGAGATTTGGATGGGGACACAGAGCCAAACCATATCAGTTTTTGTCAATATTTTAATAAATGCTAAAGATGATAATATTAATAGCCTTGATACATCAATTAATAATATGTTTTTAGAATTGAAAGCAAAAATTATGATCATCTCAATAAAGGCAGAAAAAGCTTTTGATAAAATCCAACATCCCTTAATGATAAAAACTCTCAACAGACTAGGCATCAAAGGAACATATGCCAAAATAATAAGAGCTATCTATGACAAACTCATAGCCTATATCATACTGAATGGGCAAAAGCTGGAACTATTCCCCTTTACAACTGGAACAAGACAAGGATGCTCTGTCTCGCCACTTCTATTCAACATAGTACTGGAAGTCCTAACCAAAGCAATCAGGCCAGAGAAAGAAATAAAAGGCATCTGTATTAGTCTGTTCTCATGCTGCTAATAAAGACATACCTGAGCCTGAGTAATTTATAAAGGAAAGAGGGTTAATTGACTCACAGTTCCATATGGCTGGGGAGGCCTCACAATGATGGCTGAAGGCAAATAAGGAGCAAAGTCACATCTTACAGGGTGGCAAGCAAGAGAGAGCTGTGCAGGGGAACTCCCATTTATAAAACCATCAGATCTCATGAGACTTATTCACTACTATGAGAGCAGTATGGCAAAAACTGGCCCCATGATTCAATTATCTCTACCTGGCCCCATCCTTGACACATGGGGATTATTACAACTCAAGGTGAGATTTGAGTGGCGATGCAGCCAAACCATATTAGCATCCAAATAGGAAAAGAAGTCAAACTATTTCTCCTCACTGATGATATGATTCTATACTTAGAAAACCCTGAAGACTCCTCCAAAGGCTACTAGAATTGATGCACTATTTCAGCAGGGTTTCAGGATAGAAAATCAATATATGAAAAACAGTAGCATTTCTGTATACCAATAACGTCCAGGCTGAGAGTAAAATCGAGAACACAATCCCATTTACAATAGCCACGAAGAAAATGAAATACCTATGAATACAGCTAACCAAGGAGGTAAAGTATCTTTATAAGGGAAACTACAAAACACTACTGAAAGAAATCAGAGATGACACAAATAAATGAAAAAATATTCTATGATCATGGATTAGAAGAATCAATATTGTTAAAATGGCCATACTGCCCAAAACAATTTACAGATTCAATGCTATTCCTATCAAGCTACCAACGTCATTCTTTACAGAATTAGAAAAAAAGTATTCTAAAATTCATATGGAACTACAAAAAAAAAAAAAAAAAAAAAAAGTCCAAATAGCCAAAGCAATCCTAAGCAAAAAGAACAAAGCCAGAGGCATCACACTACTCAATTTCAAACCATATATACTATTAGGCTACAGTAACCAAAATATCATGGTACAGGTAGAAAAACAGACACATAGACCAGTGGAACAGTACAAAAAACTCAGAAATAAAGCTGCACACCTACAATCATCTGATCTCCAACAAGACTGACAAAAACAAGCAGTGGGAAAAGCACTCCCTATTCAATAAATGGTTCTGGGATAACTGGCTAGCCGTATGCAGAAGATTGAAACTGGACTCTTAACTTTTACCATATAAAAAAAGTAACTCGCCCTTTCCGGTGGTGACGACCTACCCACACGAGAATATGCCTCTCGCAAAAGATCTCCTTCATCCCTCTCCAGAATAGGAGAAGAGGAAACACAAGAAGAAACGCCTGGTGCAGAGCTCCAATTCCTACTTCATGGATGTGAAATGCCCAGGATGCTATAAAATCACCACGGTCTTTAGCCATGCACAAACGGTAGTTTTGTGTGTTGGCTGCTCCACTGTCCTCTGGCAGCCTACAGGAGGAAAAGCAAGGCTTACAGAAGGACGTTCCTTCAGGAGGAAGCAGCACTGAAAGCACTTTGAATCAAGATGAGTGGGAAACCATCTCAATAAACGCATTTTGGATAAATCCTAAAAAAAAAAAAAAAAAAAAAAGTAACTCAAGGATTAAAGATTTAAATGTAAGACCCCAAAATATAAAATTCTAGAAGGAAATCTAGGAAATACCTTTTTCAACATTGGCTTTGGCAAAGAATTTTGGCTAAGTCCCCAAAAGCAATTGCAACAAAAACAAAAATTGACAAGTGGGACCTAATTAAACTAAAGAGATTCTGCACAGCAAAAGCAACTATTAACAAAGTAAACAGAAAACCTACAGAATGGGAGAAATTATTTGCAAATTATGCATCTGGCAGAGGTCTGATATCCACAATCTATAAGGAACTTAAACAGTTCAACAAGCAGAAAAAAACAACCCCACTAAAAAATGGGCAAAGGATGTGAACAGACATTTCTTAAAAGAAGACATACAAGTGGCCAACAAATATATGAACAAATGCTCATTACTACTCTTCAGAAAAATGCAAATCAAAACCACAGTGAGATACCATCTCACACTAGTCAGAATGGCTATTATCAAAAAGCCAAGAAACAACAGATGCTGGTAAGGCTGTGGAGAAAAGGGAACACTTATACACTGTTGCTGGGTTGTACATTAGCTCAGCCACTGTGGAAAGCAGTTTGGACACTTCTCAAGGAACCTAAAACAGAGCTACCATTCAACCCAGCAATCCCATTACCGGATATGTTCCCAAAGGAAAATAGACCATCATACCAAAAAGACACACACACACACTCATATGTTCATCACCATGCTATTCACAATAGCAAAGACATGGAATCAACCTAGGTGCCCATAAATGGTGTATTGGATAAAATACGTGGTACATATACACTATGCAATACTACACAGCCGTAAAAAGAATAAAATTCTTTCCATTGCAGCAACATGGATGGGACTGGAGGCCATAATCTCAAGGGAACAGAAAACCACATCCCACATGTTCTCACTTATAAGTGGGAGCTAAACCTTGAGCACACATGGACATAAACATGGGAACAATAGGCACTGTGGACTACTAGAGGGGGTAGGGAAGAAGGGATGTGTGGACTGAAAACTACCTGTTGGGTACTATGCTCACTACCTGGGTGCCATATACCTACGTAACAAAGCTGTACATATACCCCCTGCATCTAAAATAAAAGTTGAAATTTAAAAAAAATTTAAAAAATGTATGTTTCTATGCATTTTTTTTCTTTTAGGTAGAGACAGGGTCTCTCTATGTTGGGCTGGGATCAAACTCCTGGCCTCAAGTGACTTTCCTGCCTCAGCCTCCCAAAGTGCTAGGATTATAGGCGTGAGCCATTATGCCTGGCCTGTTTCTGGGCTCTGTCATACTGCCTACACTTTTGTTTATGGTATAGAGACTAAACATGATCAATGGATAATTTCATTTTTTTTTTCTTTTGAGACAGGGTCTCACTCTGTTGTCCATGCTGGAGTGCAGTGGCATGATCAAAGCTCAGCCTTGACCTCCTGAGCTCAAACGGTCCTTCCATCTAGCCTCCCGAGTAGCTGGGAATACAGGTATGCACCACCACCACACCCAGCTAATTTTTATTTTTATTTTTATTTTTTGTTGAGATGGGGTTTCACCATTTGCCTAGGCTGATCTCGAACTCCTGGGTCTTGCCCTCCTTGGCCTCCCAAAGTGTCGAGATTACAGGTGTGAGCCACAACTCCTGGCCGGATAATTTCGTATATGGGAACACTTTTGTTTAATTTAGCAAAGATCTTCTGTTTGGTAATTTTGATATCACAGTCAATGATGAGTACGAGGAAGAGTAACCTATGTGGGGACTGTGCAGTCTGAGCAGATGGAGTTGTTGATGTGCTGGTGGTTGATGTATCTGCTCTAGCAGAGCATCCAGCCCTTGCTGTCCACCTGTATACACCAGGTTGCCGCACCTGAGGCAGGACTGCAGATCAGAGTGGTCACCGTTGCACTCACAAGTGGTCATTTGCAATGGAATATGCCAATAGTAGGGAAATCCTCCCCAGAACACGTTACCATAAGTTCATGACAAGCCCCTGTTCTAAACTCATCTCACTGTGGCCAGAGGACTGAGGATGCAAAAGCCAGGGTTATTCATCAGCTGTAACAGAGACTTGGGAGAGAGAGAGAGAGAGTGTGTGTGCTTCTGCATATTTTAACTTTTATCCCTCATTGTGTTATAGCTGTGCATCCTTTCTGCAGACTTCTTTTCCTGGCTCTCTGGTAACCAGCTATATGTTTTCCATACGAAGCCTCCTGAGTTCATCAGTACATCATTGCATCATTGACAGGACCCTGCTGAACTATGCCACGTCTGCCTTTGCTTAAGTGGGTGGGACTGAACCTGCAGCAAACTTTGGAGCACTCATTTGGCTCACAATGATAAAAATAGTAATACTTAATGATAGCCTACTGCATCATGAGTGTCTAGTATGTTCCAGACGTCGTACCAGGAATCTTATACAAGCTACATCATGTAGCCAACTCAGCCCAATTAACACCAGGGCTACCCCTAATATTTGAGAGATATTATGCCTAGAGCATAAATAGAGCCCCTCCCGACTCCATGAAGTACCCTCCTTTCTTCCCAGTCTCTCACATGTCCAAGTTCTATCTATATGCCCTCTCCTCAAACAGCAGCCTGTGGCTATCAGCGTGCCCGGGAGGACAGGCCTGGGGAAGACTCCCTCTTAAGTCTCGGACATGATCTTGGGTCTAAGTGGAGGGAATTTTGAAGATCCAGGTATAAAGAGTGTGGTCTAGAAGGAGAGGTGTGGGGATGTCCCCTGATCCCACAGATTCCTGCCCCATTGGGAAGAGTTCAGCTACAAGAAACAAGACGGAAGTTCTCTGAAGCACCCAGTCCAGTCTGGGGGTCCTGGTCCACCAAGTCTAATCACAGTACTGATCACTAGGGAGAAACGAATCCGAAAGGTACACATAGCTAGTGAGTGAAAGAACTGGGAATAGAACTCAAGTCCGTCTGCCTCAAGGCCTAAGCTAATTGTCTCCTTATACACTGATGGTTTGTTTTAGATGTTATCTCTTCAGGTGTGCATATCTTGTATCTTCTCTAAATTATACACTTGTCATAGTAGGTCCATTGTCATGCTTTTATTTTTTTGAATTTCCACAAGGTCTGCACCCAAATAACCTATTCAATCCCTGTAAATTCTGTGCATCTTGGGCTTTAACAGGGATTCCAATATATTCTAGTGGATTGGTCAATTTATTAATTGGTGGAAGGCTGATTTCTTTTCTCTTCCTTTTCTTTTGTTTTTTGTTTTGTTTTATTTTGTTTTTTGAGACAGGGTGTCACTCTGTCATTCAGGTTAGAGTATAGTGGCATGGCCACAGCTCACTGCAACCTCTACTTCCTGGGCTCAAGCAGTCCTCCCACCTCAGCCTCCTGGGTAGCTGGGACTACAGGTGTGTGCCACCACATTCAACTAATTTTTTGTATTTTTTGTTAGAGACAGGGTTTTGCCATGTTCCCCAGGCTGGTCTCAAATTCCTGGGCTCAAGCAATCTACCAGCCTCAGCCTCCCAAAGTGTTAGTATTACAGGCATCAGCCACTGCATCTGGCCCTGAGTTAATTTTTATGTATGGTGTGAGATTTGGGTCCAGCTTCATTTTGCATGTGGATATCCAGTAGTCCCAGTACTATTTATTAAAAAGATTATTTATTCCCCATTGAATGGTCTTAGCATCTTTGTCAAAGATCAGTTGATAAATCTCCACCCAGGGGTATGTAAAATAAAAAAAAAATCAATTGAACATAGACATATAGGTTTACTTCTAAACTCGCAATTCTATTCCATCTGTCTATATGTCTATCCTTATGCTAGTACCCCACTATCTTGATTACCATTGTTTTGTGGTAAATTTTGAAATTGGGAAGTGTGAATGTTCCTGCTTTTTTTTCTTTCTCAAGGCTGTTTTGGCTATTCTGGGTCCCTTGCAACTCCATATGGATTTTAAAATCAGCTTATCAATTTTTACAAAGAAGTCAACTGGGACAGAGCATTATTTTTGCTTATATAAATTTGGGAAAAAAACTAACATTCTGGAATTGCAGCTCAGTATTTTTTATTTGAGATATAATTTACATACCATACAAATCACCAATTAAAAGTGTACAATTTAGTGGCTATTTGTGTGTTTACAGAGTTGTTCAACCAATGCCACAATCAATTTCAGAACATTATCATCACCCCCCCACAAAAAAATCCTTTACCCCTTAGCAGTCATTCCCTATTTCTCCCCAGTTACCACTCCCTTTTTCCACCCCAGTGCTAGGCAACCACTAATCTTCATTATCCATTTGCTTATTTTGGAAATTTCATAAAAATGGAATTATAAAATATGCAATCTCCAATGGGTTTTTTTCAGATAGCATGTTTTAAAAGTTCACCATATTGTAACATGAGTTGATACTTAATCCCTTTTTTTTTTTTTTTTTTTTTTTGCGACAGAGTCTCACACTGTCTCCCAGGCTGGAGTGCAGTGGCACGATCTTGGCTCACTGCCACCTCCACCTCCCAGGTTCAAGCAATTCTCCTGCCTCAGCTTCCTGAGTAGCTGGGATTACAGACGCCCGCCACCAAGCCCAGCTAATTTTTTGTATTTTTAGTAGAGACGGGGTTTTACCATGTTGGCCATGGCTGGTCTTGAACTCCTGACCTCGTGATTCCCCCTCCTCAGCCTCTCAAAGTGTCGGGATTACAGGCATGAGCGCCGCACCGACAGATACTTAATTCCTTTTTTTTTTTTTTTGAGATAGAGTCTCGCTCTGTCGAACAGGCTGGAGTGCAGTGGCGCAATCTTGGCAGAATCTCGGCTCACTGCAAGCTCTGCCTCCCGGGTTCACGCCATTCTTCTGCCTCAGCCTCCCGAATAGCTGGGACTATAGGTGCCCACCACCACGCTCTGCTTTTTTTTTTTTTTTATTTTTAGTAGAGACAGGGTTTCACCGTGTTACCCAGGATGGTCTCTATCTCCTGACCTCGTGATCCGCCTGTCTCGGCCTCCCAAAGTGTTGGGATTACAGGCATGAGCCACCGCTCCCAGCTATGTTTAACCTTCTGAGGACCTGCCAGACTATTTTCCAAAGCAGCACATCATTTTACTTTGTTTTTTGTTACATTTTTTCCCACCAACAGTGTATGGGACCTTCAATTTTCTCACATCCTCACCAACACATTATTAGCTTTCTTTTTGATTATGGCCATCCTAGTAAATGTGAAGTAGTATCTCATCTTGCTTTTTGTTTCATAAAGAACTCCACTAACGTAAAATTCATATACAAAGAACGTGCAGCTCTATTACAGTGGGAAAAAATCCCAGAGATATGTGGGATAGCAAACATTAATCACTCACTCTACATATAGTTGAGTCCTTTTTTTTTTTTTTTTTTTTTTTAAAGAGACAGGGTCTCACGTTGTCGCCCAGGCTGGTAGTGTTGATCTCCTCGGCTAAGGCAATCCATCCACCATGGCCTCCCAAAATGCTGGGATTATAGGTGTGAGCCACTGCACCCAGCCAGAGTCTTCAGTAATTTAGTCTTGATAAAAATTCATATTGGAGTCCAACACGATGACTGCATTGTGATACTGAATTTGAGAAGACACTGTGGATATATTAAATTCTTACATTTGTATAGTAATTTAAAGGTAACAAAATTTGCTCACAATCTTTTCCCATAATTTCATTGTGATTATCCTGGGATTTAGTGAAGCAGGAATTTATTATCACTTTCAGTTTTCAGTAAGGTAATTTAGGCACAGAGATGGTAAGAAGTGACGTGCTCAAAGAGATAAGCTAGAAAGTGGGGTAACCAACCATTTGGGGTCACCTGACACTGAGGGGCTTTCTGGGATGGAAGACTTTAAGTGCTAAAATTGGGAGAGTCCCCGGAAAATTGGGCTGGGTTGGTTACTCTACTAGTAAGTAGCAGAGGTAGGCCATTTAACTCTTGGTTTAACACTTTTGCTACCAGATTGCCTAGTGAAGCAGGCTTGCCCTTCTCTACGTGGAAGTTCTCTTTAGAACTCCTCTCTCCAGCTGGGCGCGGTGGCTCACGCCTGTAATCCCAACACTTTGGGAGGCCGAGGCAGGTGGATCACCTGAGGTCAGGAGTTTGAGACTAGCCTGGCCAATATGGTGAAACCCCATCTCTACTAAAAATACAAACATTAGCAGGGCGTGGTGGTTCACACCCTTAATCCCAGCTACTCGGGAAGCTGAGGCAGGAGAATCACTTGAGCCCTGGAGGCGGAGGTTACAGTGAGCCGAGATCATGCCACCAAACTCCAGCCTGGGCGACAGAGTGAGACCCTGTCTCAAAAAACAAAACAAAAAATTCTTCTCTTCATGCATTTTTTCTCTCCCTGTTTTTTGTTTTGTTTTTTGAGACGAAGTCTCACTCTATCCCCTGGGCTGGAGTGCAATGGCACGTTCCCAGCTCATAGCAGGCTCCGCCTCCCAGGTTCAATCAATTTTCCTGCCTCAGCCTCCTGAGTGGCGGGGACTACAGGCACGCACCACCACGCCAGGCTAATTTTTTTGCATTTTTTTTACAGAGACGGAGTTTCACCATATTAACCAGGCTGGTCTTGAAATCCTGAGCACAAATGAGCCGCCCGCCTCGGCCTCCCAAAGTGCTGGGATTACAGGCTTGAGCCATTGCGCCCAGCCCACATTTTCTCTTGACTAAAACCTTACCTGAGACTTCAGCTTCCATAATCCTTCCAGCAATCCCTTGTGTTTGGCATTCCAGCCACAAGCCACGATGGGTCCTGTATTTTTTCCTTTCTGTGAGTTCTAAAGTATTTTTTGTTATGCTCATCTTTCTTCTTTCCTTCAGACTGTAGGTCATGAAAGGTAGAAATTGTCGCTTCTCTCTCCTTTCCATGACAGGAATGGATATTCTGTAAATACCATTGCCTGACTAGGAAATGAGTGGACATCCAAAACATCTTTCAGGGTCAAGTAAGTTGCCAGGGGTCGCCATCTATTAGAATTCAGTTATTATTTAAAGATAAGGGCCGGGCACGATCGCTCATGCCTGTAATCCCAGCACTTTGGGAGGCCGAGGCGGGCAGATCACCTGAGGTCAGGAGTTTGAGACCAGCCTGGCCAACATGGTGAAACCTCGTCTCTACTAAAACTACAAACTTAGCCGGGTGTGGTGGTGCATGCCTGTAATCCCAGTTACTTGGGAGGCTGAGGCAGGAGGATCAATTGAACCTGGGAGGCGGAGGTGGCAGTGAGCCGAGATAGCGCCATTGCACTCCGGCCTGGTGACAGAGCAAGACTCCATAACAAAACAAATTATAAAATAAATAAATAAAGATAAACAAGAGCCACTTAGTGCAGGGAACACAATTTGTATATTTATTGCATTTCTATGGGGATCATAACAAGGCAGGCACAGCTCAGTACAAATCGGTGACCCGTTTCAAAGAGCCGACTTTGGCATCTGCACCCCCCCAGTCGTGGTACCTCCTGTAGTCCCCAGGCCTCAGCAGATACTGCCGCCCCCGGTAGTTGGGCATTTCATAGAGGACCCAGCAGCCCTCCAGTACGTGGAGGGAATAGATCTCAGGGAGACGGAAGAGTTCTGGAACACAGGCGCAGTCATCAGTGAGCTCAGACATAAGGCCTCGGTAGTCATCTCTCTCGTACAGCCTTAACTTGTGCGAGCTGGTCTGTCATGGCAATAAACAAAAGAAGAAAAATAAACAGCATGCATCCTTGGGTGTCAACGAAAGTGACACAATCAGTCTGCATCTTCATGAAGCATGGCTTTTATTTTATTTTTGAGATAAAGGTTATGCTGTGTTGCCCAGGCTGGAGTACAGTGGCAAGATCACTGCTCACTGCAACTTTCACCTCCTGGGCTTAAGCAGTCCTCCCACCTCAGCCCCCCAAGTAGCTGGGATCACAGGTGTACACCACGACACCCAGCTAATTTATTTTTAAAAATTTTTTTGTAGAGAGGGAGTCTTACTATGTTGCCCAGGCTGGTCTTGAATCCCTGGGCTCAAGTGATTCTCTCACCTTGGCCTCCCAAAATGTTGGGATTACAGGTGTGAGCCACTGCACCTGGTTGAAACATGGTTTTTTAAACCAGTTGATAAAGTGTTTCTCCCCTGAACCCACTTTCAATGTTGTTATTCTAACAAATTAGGAAAAATATTAAAATAAATCTGACCTGATCAATGAACTGGAGATGTTGTGGAAGAAACAAACATTAAAATACAGGGAATAAAAGTGTGTTATTTGTAAGCAGCCATCAATACAATTGTAGTCAGTGAGTCTGTAGTGAGGATTTCAACTCTCATTTCCATTTTGACTCCATATAATTGAGTCTTATCAAGCTTGTTTTTGAGTCACTTTTTGCACTGATAATTTACAGTGATTTATATTTACACGGAGTCCACATGTCTTTTCAAGTGACATTTTGCCAAGTCATTTGTGCCATTTGAGTTTCTTGCCCCAAAGAAATGCCTATTTTATTTATACCTCTTTGTGCATCTGCAAATTTTTCTGGCCTAAATTTGATTTTTTTTTTTTTGAGATGAAGTCTCGCTCTGTCACCCAGCTGGAGTGCAGTGGCATGATCTCGGCTCACTGCAACCTCCGACTCCTGGGTTCAAGCAATTCTCCTGTCTTAGCCTCCTGCTTAGCCAGGACTACAGGCATGCACCACCATGCCTGGCTAATGTTTTGTATTTTGGTAGAGACAGGGTTTCACCATGTTGGGCAGGCTGGTCTTGAACTCCTGACCTCAAGTGATCCGCCCAGCTCAGCCTCCCAAAGTGCTAGGATTACGGGTGTGAGCCACTGAGCCTGGCCATGATTTCAATTCTTGAATCTCCTTGTCACACCACATAATTTGGTGCCATCAGAAAGTGGAAACACATGCTGCACGTGATTAAAAAAGATTAAGCAGCATTTTGGTGAGGACCATGTTCTATGAAATCCTAATCAATTGTGTGTCTCTGATATTTCTAAGAAACTAGTTGATAATGACTCCTGGAAATTATAAATCCAAGTTGAAACATATTTTCCTAGGTTCTAGTGAGTCCTAGAATGTAGTGAAAAAAATTTCCAATGCAGTCAGAATACATTATACCTATATTGTTATCCCATAGTCTGTTAACTTTTCATCATTAAAAAATAATTATCATGGCCGGGCACAGTGGCTCATACCTGTAATCCTAGCACTTTGGGAGGCCGAGGTGGGTGGATCACCTGAGGTCGGGAGTTCGAGACCAGCCTGACCAACATGGAGAAACCCTGTCTCTACTAAAAATACAAAATTAGCTGGGCATGGTGGCACATGACCGTAATCCCAGCTACAAGGGAGGCCGAAGCAGGAGAATCGCTTGAACCTGGGAGGCAGGGGTTGTGGTGAGCTGAGATTGTGCCATCACACTCCAGCCTGGGCAACAAGAGCGAAAGCGAAACTCTGTCTCAAAAAAAAAAATTATCTAGATAAACTAGATAGACTTTTCTTTTCTTTTTTTTCTTTTTTTTTTACTACTGAATAAGGTGACTTTTATGTAGAAATTAGGGATCACCTAGATGCTACCAAGTTTAATTTAAAGGCTATGTTGTGATTTCCCATGCCCTAAAACAATTATTGATGTCCTTAAGTAAGAAAAATAGAGATTATTGTTACTTTTTTTTTTTTTTTTTTTGAGACGGAGCCTTGCTCTGTCCCCCAGGCTGGAGTGCAGTGGCACAATCTCGGCTCACTGCAAGCTCTGCATCCCGGGTTCACGCCATTCTCCTGCCTCAGCCTCCCAAATAGCTGGGACTACCTGTGCCCGCCAACACGCCCGGCTAATTTTTTGTATTTTTAGTAGAGACGGGGTTTCACGGTGTTAGCCAGGATGGTGTCGATCTCCTGACCTCGTGATCCGCCCGTCTCGGCCTCCCAAAGTGCTGGGATTACAGGCGTGAGCCACCGCGCCCGGCACTTTTTTTTTTTTTTTTTTTTTTTTAATGTTTGAGGGTCAGGCCTTGCTATTCTTAGTGTGAACATTCATCCTGCATTGGAACAAACTGACTTTTATAAACAGGAATTGATGGCCATGGATCATTGATGCTATCACATCAGTCGAGTTGAAGCAAGACTCACATGAGGAATTATACGGCAGGATTGGACCGAGTCGCTGAGGCCCATCCAGTGCTGATAGTCGGGGTACTTGCCTCGGCGCAGGAAGTACTGGTGGCCCTGGTAATTGGGGCGCTCATAGAGCATCCAGCAGCCGCTGTCTACTCGGATGGAGTTGCAGCGGCTGAAGTAGACCCGCAGGTTGGGGCAGTCACTGATGCAATTGTAGCAGCGACCCTGAAAGTCTCGGTCCTCATAGAAGGTGATCTGAGGTAGAAATAAGGTGACAGTAGACAGTCAGCTGGAAGGAACATCCCCACACAGCACAGACCCCCAATAGACATGACACAGCACCTCCACAGGCTCACCTTCCCCATGGTTGTTGACAGAGGGTGAGTAGCATCTAGTATGATGGGGACAAAGGGGCAACTGGTATATATAGCAGGGAAGCTGCTGTGTTGGCAAAAACAACACAAAAGGGACCTGGGGTGGTGCATAGGGGGATTTCTGTATTCTCTTTTTTTTTCATTTGAGATCATGGGGCAGTGGGCTCTCTCTCTTTCTGGCATTTTCGAGTTGTCCTCACTAGCTCCAGTGAAAGGTATTAAAGTCAGCAGAGCCATTATGACCTTGGAGACAAAGGGCGCACTTCTCATCCTATGCAGCTCACTAGAAATACATTACATGCCCAGCATTCTGCAATGTTTGCCTATGGAAACTGCTGAGATGGAGGTTGGTGGTTCCATCTGAAGTCACTTATGAGAAGCATATGCGTTCCAGAAGGACTTGAAGGGTGAAGAGGCAACAAAAAAATCCCAGACAGAAAATCCTCTAATTGAAAGACAATTATATTTCTTAAATGACTTCATCAGTACGATATGGTTTTGATAAAAATATTTTGCATATATTTATGTAGGGAAAACATAAGATTAGAAGTGTGTACTATACCAACATATCAATCATGGTAATCAATGAATGGCAAGATTATAGATCTTAGCTTTATGTTTTTATATTTTGTTTTTTGCTGCTGTTTTCTTAATTTTCTATTATATCTGCCATCTTCAGCCAGACAGAAAAAAAATCCAACTATAAATATAACAATTTCATGAGATGAAAAAATAATAAAATCAATCTTTAAATGTATGACTTTGAGGTGCTGGTGAAAAGCAGTAAATACTGAAAGCAGGTATATTTTGCCTGGAGATTAAACACTTATTGAGCTAAAAATAAAAAGACACCCTGAGAGTCTATGAGAGGCTCAAAGAGCAGAAAAATACACAGGATCCTTTCACTCCCCTCCCCCGCCACCCTCCTTCTAGCATTGCTTTTGTTTTTTAAAATTAGCGTGATGATTTGCCTGTGTTTTTCCTTTCAATAGTATCACTGTTTCATTGAACCCAAGTGACTGCCTAAGAGCCTTCTCCATTGCTGCCAACCTATTGATTTAGAAGCACTCCTCAGATGTGCAAGGATGGAGGAAGACTCCAAACCCCAGACTGTCTTTTGTCATTCCACATGTATGTAGGAAGATGAAATCAAACACCTTTGTGCTTCATTTATTTATTTATTTATTTATTT
Organism: Hylobates moloch; assembly: GCF_009828535.3. Lineage (NCBI taxonomy): Eukaryota > Metazoa > Chordata > Mammalia > Primates > Hylobatidae > Hylobates > Hylobates moloch. The sequence continues at coordinate 33,785,312 of NW_026652276.1, read as the reverse complement.
ATTTATTTATTTATTTGAGACGGAGTCTCGCTCTGTCGCCCAGGCTGGAGTGCAGTGGTGCAATCTCGGCTCACTGCAAGCTCCGCCTCCCGGGTTCACGCCATTCTCCTGCCTCAGCCTCTCCGAGTAGCTGGGACTACAGGCGCCCGCCACCATGCCCGGCTAATTTTTTGTATTTTTAGTAGAGATGGGGTTTCACCGTGGTCTCCATCTCTTGACCTCGTGATCCGCCTGCCTCGGCCTCCCAAAGTGCTGGGATTACAAGCGTGAGCCACCGCGCCCGGCTCCTTTGTGCTTTAGACCCACGGAGGGATTCCAAAAGAGAATTTGACCACAGCTACCAACACATTCACAATGCCATTTGTGAAAATCCTCAGGCAGCATGTAAGGCAAATGCGCAGGTGGTAAAAGGAGAGACAGCAGTAGCTACCGAGAAAAAAATGTCTCCTCATAACCAGCAGAGCTAGGCAAAAGAAAACTGGGCAAAGTCCTATGAAGCTAGACACCTAGCAGTGCATGCAAGGACCACAAGTCGCTGATTCCCTCCTTTGCCCCCCCCCCCCCATTAGCTGCAGGCCTACTGGTAAATCTTACTTACAATCATAATCAAACCCAGTGTGGAAAACGTTGCACTGGTCTCCCAGCCCCTCATGAGAATACACCACCATTTTCAGAAAAAGTCTACAATCCCCATCTGTGTTTTTGCACATGCTGATGAAAACTGTTCTGTAGACAGATGGCACACCAAAACCTTAAGAAATGTATTATGTGTACTGACATTCATGTGATCAAGTTGTTATTACATACATTGATAAGCTAAGCCATGTGCCTAATCAGCATTTTGTAAGGTACTAAAAGACCAGAACATCTTCCCTCCTACTAGTCATTATAGTCTACTGAGAGAAAGCCTGTATTCATTTTTTTAATGCTTTATTGAAATGATTTAAATTTTTTTTTCATATGAGAACACAGTAAAGGCAATCAATGACAGATTAATTTTATTTTGGATTAACTCTGGAAATCTGCCTCCCACTCCATCACTGTGCAATATTCAATGGCACACATTTGTAAAATGTGCTACAAAGCCGGCTTGCTCTAACACAGAAATACTATATACTTTCTGAATTCTCCAGCAGTCTTCCAGTCACAGTGAAGTAGCGTTAAGATCACACTTGTTTTTTTTTAACAAAATGTAGCCATGCAATATGCTTCTAAAAGAAGAAAGCTGAACATCAAAAATAACAGTTCAGTGCAGTTGTATCAAAAACTAGTTGTAAAGAAAAATGTACTGGCAAGAGCTGTGGTTTTAAGATGATGCTTCTCGTCTGCTCCCAGAGAATCTATTATGAAGTTCCATGGTACAATTCCAATTTTCTAAGTGACCTGCAGAATAAAAGATGATTTTGGTATCAAGCACATCAATTTAACATGGACACAGACAATAAGTCTACAGGAAGTTAAGGTCAAATATCAGATACTGACTTACTGACAAAGATAGATTAGATTAATGTAATTACAAAGGAATTTTCATGGAATTATTCTGATATACTTGGAAATTGAGTTATATTTCCCAACTAAATGCAATATGTGATCCCATACTGGATATCTTTTACGGAAGGAAAACAATGCTTAAAAAGAACATTATTGGCTGGGCGCGGTGGCTCACGCTTGTAATCCCAGCACTTTGGGAGGCCGAGGCGGG
>NW_026652276.1:33633996-33783210 GCF_009828535.3 Hylobates moloch | reverse complement strand
GAAAAACTAAAGCACAGAGAGATTAGGTAATTTACTCAAGTTATTAAGTGGGTAGCCTGGATTCAAGAAGTATGCTGTATTCTAGCTCTTTAGTATGGTCCTGTTCATTCCAAATTTACTTCCTAGTAATGTGCCCACTACTGACGCTTTCCGAGGACAATGCAATTTAAAAAAAAAATCTTCAAAACTGTTTCCTAGCTGGGCGCGGTGGCTCACACCTATAAGTCCAGCACTTTGGGAGGCTGAGGTGGGTGGATCACGAGGTCAGGAGTTCGAGACCAGCCTGACCAACATGGTGAAACCCCGTCTTTACTAAAAATACAAAAATTAGCCAGGTGTGGTTGTGCACACCTGTAATCCCAGCTACTCAGGAGACTGAGACAGGAGAATCGCTTAAACCCGGGAAGCGGAGTTTGCAGTGAGCCGAGATCACACCACTGCACTCCAGCCTGGGCAACAGAGCAAGACTCTGTCTCACAAAAAACAAAAAAACAAAAAAACTGTTCCCAGAACACCGAGGGTTTTGTTTGTTTGTTTGTTTTGAGAGAGTCTCGCTCTGTTGCCCAGGCTGGAGTGCACTGGTGCAATCTCGGCTTATTACAACCTCTGCCTCCTGGGTTCAAGCAATTCTCATGCCTCAGTCTCCCTAGTAGCTGGGATTATAGGTGTGCACCACTACACTCGGCTAATTTTTGTATTTTTAGTAGAGATGGGGTTTGCCATGTTGTTCAGGCGGTCTTGAACGCCCGACCTCAAGTAATCTGCCTGCCTTGGCCTCCCAAAGTGCTGGAATTACAGGCATGAGCCATCGTGCCTGGCCGTGATTTTTTTTTTTTTTAAATAATTTCCTCTTTTCTCTTACTCTATGAAGAAATTCGGTGGCTGGAAATAAATAAAACATTCTGAATAAGGCATTGTTTTATCTTGAGGTTAAAAAAATTGTTCTTCAGCTAAAAGACATATAATATCTACAAGCCAAAAAGGAAAAACATCAAGCTCAAATATTTAAAATGAAAATCTTCAAATACCAAGCTTGAAAGCATGTTTTTCATCCATTTAATAAACTACTTATTCCTTTAATATAGAAAGACTTCTAACAAACCAGTGAGACATACATATATGTATATTTATATGTATATGTGTAGCAAATATTTAAATATCACAAGAAATATTAACAGTGGTTATTTCTGAAAAGTGGGAAAGGGGTGTGAAGAAGAGGGAGTTCTTTTGCTTTTCATTTTATATTTTTTGTCTGGCTTGAAAATTTTACTTATAAGCATGTACACTATTAAAATTTTTAAAGCTAGTTTAAAAGATACATTACCCAAGAGTTGGAAAAAATGTCTGAAGTGCACAAATAATAAAGTGTGAAAGAAAAAACACAAATGGGTTTTCTGTCATTTGATTGTTAAGAAAGGGCCTTTCTGGAAGGGATTCATCTCAGGACCTGGGGCCCTACTAAAACATGGGCATTTGTTCTTTTGACACTCCTGGGCTCGCAAGCATCAATCAGCCTATAGAAAGGTCTGGTCCCCAGAACTGAGCCTTTGATCACTATAGACAGGGCATAGAGATTTGAGAACCGTCACCTAAGGACTATTCACTTACTACCTACTAATTCACTAAATAAAAATAGTTACTGAATCTCTGCTGCCTGCAAAGTACTTTATATACGTGTGAGAAATACTAAGGAAATAAAAGATATGCTTCCATCAAGAATCCGACAATCTTCAGTGGTTGTGGAAGAAAACATATATGGAACAAAATTATATTTAAATATAAGATACCAATGAGTAATCTTTAGAGGTAGGTTTTCCTTATATAGGGTCCATAGATGAGGCTTGAGGGGGGTGTCTATAAACCCCTGTTTCAGAGATCTCTTTGTGGTGTGTGATTAAGTTTAAAGTCTAGATTGTGTGTGTGTGTGTGTGTGTGTGTGATTTCTGGAGTTGTTACTGTTTTTTCATTGTTGTTTTGTGTTGCTCTCTAAAACTTGCTGCTTCCAAACACGTATAAAAAATGACCTCATTTTTCAAATTCTTCAAAAAATTCTTCAGAAACATAGATATGGTTCTAGAAAGTCTAATACCTTCGGCTGGGCACAGTGGCTCGTGCCTATAATCCCAGCATTTTGGGGGACTGAGGCAGGAGTTTGAGACCAGCCTGGATAACATGGTGAAACCCCACCTCTACTGAAAATACAAAAATTAACCGGGTGTGGTGGCGCATGCCTGTAATCCCAGCTACTCAGGAGGCTGAGGCAGGAGAATCGCTTGAACCCGGGAAGCGGAGGTTGCAGTGAGCTGAGATTGTGCCATTGCACTCGAGTGTGGGTGACAAAGCGAGACTCTGTCTCAAAAAAAAAAAAAAAAAGAAAAAGAAAAAAAGAAAAGAAAAAAAGAAAATCTAATACCTTCAAATCTTATTATAGCAAATACGTTTGAAGGAAAATTGAATATGGTGATAATTTCCCCAAATAGTGCAGTTGTTCTGTTATCAGAATAACATTTATTAAAACCCTGATATGACCAAAGAATTCAGTCAGTTCCGGCCGAGCACAGTGGCTCACGCTTGTAATCCCAGCACTTTGGGAGGCCGAGGTGGGTGGATCACGAGGTCAGGAGATCGAGACCACGGTGAAACCCCGTCTCTACTAAAAATACAAAAAATTACCCGGGCGTGGTGGTGGGCGCCTGTAGTCCCAGCTACTCGGAGAGGCTGAGGCAGGAGAATGGCATGAACCCGGGAGGCGGAGCTTGCAGTGAGCCGAGATTGCGCCACTGCACTCCAGCCTGGGTGACAGAGCAAGACTCCGTCTCAAAAAAAAAAAAAAAAAAAAAAAATTCAGTCAGTTCCTAAAGCAGTTGCTATGATAAGGTTACATTTCTAATTAATCAGATATAAGGGACAGAGAAGACAGTTTGTCTCTGAAAACCGAATAAATCCTAAGCCTCATGTAGTCCAGTCTATTCAGAGATTCAACTTAAAAATGCATGGTACAACAGCCAAACTAAATAAAAATGAATTTAAATTGTCACTTATTTCCTGATGCAAACCCAATCATAAGTCAGTATATCAGTTCTCAAAGTTCCCTTCCCCGTTTTCTACCTTAGAGCCTTCCAGCATATCTAACATCTCTCATTCAACAAAACTCTAAAATATCCCAGAATCCCAGACACCCACCCTGTACCACTTTTCTGATTCTCTCCCCTCTCAGCTTATATTCTGTTGATCAGAGAAGTCTCTCTGACTTCTTAAATTTTCTCTTCACTTTGCACGTCACATTTGAGAGCCCAGAGCTGGAAGAACAAAGAGCCCTCCCTTTCTCCTTTCTTTCCAGCCCTGTGCATCTCTGACCGTTCTTTGAATTCTGCCACAAATAAATCAGGAATCAGATGGACAGGGCAGGAGCAGGGGAGACTTTAAGCAGGAAAAAAGAAAATTATTATTACTGAGAGAGGGATCAACGATAGAAACATTTGGAATACAGATATTAATACATACTTTCTCCTCAACATACTTATTTGCATCAACAGAGTAACAGCCAATTAACTTGTAGATAGTATTTTTCAGATGCTGAAAAGATAATAATGGCTATTATTTATTTGGCGTTTACTCCATGCTAAGCACTTTTAACATGAATAATCTCAGCTAATCACCGCAACAAGCTTAAGAGGTAGGTATCATTATTCTTCCCATTTTGCAGAGGAGGAAACTGAGGCACAGAGAGTTTAAGTAGCTTGCCTGATGTCCCACAGCTGGTAAGCAGTCCACTCTAGATTCAAACCCAGAGCATCTGACTCCAAAGGCTAGACTTTTATCAGGAAAGTACTCCCAAAATAGCTGGTATCAGTTTGGTCCGATTTACAATTTCACACCTACTTTGTGCTTTGGCTGTGTATCTGAAAACCTTTGTGATGATTTCCATTCCGTGGCATTTGCTTCCTTTGCAGAGATGCTGGTGGCATTTTTATTTGTTGTTCCCTTTCTTGACTTGACACCTACAGACAGATGCAGTAACCATATCTGTATGTGAAACTTTTCAAAAAAATGTGTCCATCCACAGTTTAATTTCATTTCACTAACTAATTATTTTTGAGACAGGGTCTCACTCTGCCACTCAGGCTGGAGTGCAGTGGTTCCATCACGGCTCATTGCAGCCTCCACTTCCTGGGCTCTAACAATCCGCCCACCTCAGCCTCCTGAGTAGGTAGGACTAGAGGAGGATGACACCATGGCCAGCTATTTTATGTATTTATTTATTTTTGAGATGGAGTTTCACTCTTGTTGCCCAGGCTGGAGTGCAGTGGCACAATCCCAGCTCACTGCAACCTCTGCCTCCCGGGTTCAAGTGATTATCTCGCCTCAGCCTCCTGAGTAGCTGGGATTACAGGCTCCTGCCACCAGGCCCAGCTAATTTTTATATTTTTAGTAGAGATGGGGTTTCACTGTGTTGGCCAGGCTGGTCTCAAACTCCTGACCTCAGGTGATCCACCCGCCTCGGCCTCCCAAAGTGCTGGGATTACAGGCATGAGCCACTGTGCCCGGCTTATGTTTGTAGGGATAAAGTTTCACTAAGTTTCCCAGGCTGGTCTCAAACTTCTGGGCACACAAGAGATCCCTCCAGCCCAGCCTCCCAAAGTGCTGGGATTACCAGTGTGAGCCACCCTGTCCAGCCCACTCACAGTTTTAGATCCTTTGCTTCTGGAGTGCTTTGCTCCCATCACCAAAGCATCTGAGAAATAAGACTTCCTTGATTTCAGTAATGGAGGGAAATCAAGCCCTAAGAGCCCCTGGTTCTTTTAAATTCAACCAGACACAGAAATCTAATTCCCATTACAATTTTGACCTTATCTGGTGAGCCTACTTCCTAATTTCCTAGTTTAACTTACATTCCTCTAAGCAGATGAAAGTAACCAGGCTTACTCTGTTTGCGGGCGTATGCTGCTGCTTTGGCTGCTGTTAACATGGCAAAGGGGTGCAAGGAGAGGCGGAGAGACGAAACTCTGGGAACCTGAAAGGAAAACAGTCCTACTTTTAAAATCTGTCCATCCTTTGCGGCATGAACACCTGCTAGTTACAGCATTTGGCCTGTTTAATCATCTCAGAATCCTTGAGTCCAATTGTTGAGTACTGTCCAATGGGCAGTACTCACAGTCCATTGATGGGGCGCGTGAAGCATATGAATGTGAACTTGCACACATGGCCTTTTGCTCCTGTGCGTGGTTCCCATTGCCTAGAATGTCCTGTCATACACAGGCGCTCTTCACATAGTTCCCTTTATAGCCATTTCCTCCTTTTCTGCCTAGAGGCACCTACCTCTCTTTTATCATGTAGCTCAAATATCACCCCTTCTGAGAAATGTATCCTGATGTCCTCCCACGCCCACTCTCCCTCGCTGGCACAGTTCCCCCTGCCTACCCAATGCAAAATTGTTGGTTCACTCATCTGGCCCAAAGTCTTTAACAGGCACTTTACAGAAGAAGAAACGTATGAATAGTTGTCCATTGGTAATCAGGGGAATGCAAATTTAAACCACAGTGAAATACCATAATACACTTAACAGACTGACAAAACTGAAAAAGCCAGTATAGATAACCTGCATTGCTGGTAGAAATAGAACTGGTACAACCATTTTGGAAAGCAATTTAGCTTTATGTAGAGAGTTGAAGATGCTTATACCCATGGCTTAGCAATTTCATTCCTAGGCACATACCATACAGAAACTCTTAGCCGGGCGCGGTGGCTCACGCCTGTAATCCCAGCACTTTGGGAGGCCGAGGCGGGCGGATCACGAGGTCAGGAGATCGAGACCATCCTGGCTAACACGGTGAAACCCCGTCTCTACTAAAAACACAAAAAATTAGCTGGGCGTGTTGGCGGGCACCTGTATTGCCAGCTACTCGGGAGGCTGAGGCAGGAGAATGGCGTGAACCCAGGAGGCAGAGTTTGCAGTGAGCCGAGATCGCGCCACTGCACTCCAGCCTGGGGGACAGAGAAAGACTCCGTCTAAAAAAAAAAACAAAAAAACAAAAACCTCTTTTGCTGTGCAATGCTTCTTGCTTTTGCAAGAAATAACTTGGCCAGGCACAGTGGGTCATGCCTGCAATCCCAGCTCTTTGGGAGGCTGAGGTGAGTGAATCATCTGAGGTCAGGAGTTCAAGACCAGCCTGGCCAACATGGCAAAACACCACCTCTACTAAAAATACAAAAAAATTAAGCAAGTGTGGTGGTGGATGCCTGTAATCCCAGCTACTCGGGAGGCTGAGGCAGGGGAATTGCTTGAACCTAGGAGGTAGAGGTTGCAGTGAGCCGAGATTGCGTCACTGCACTCCAGCCTGGGCAACAAGAGTAAAACTTCATCTCAAAAAAAAAAAAAAGAAACTCAAGTGCCTGAAATGGAAAAATAGATGACAACATTGTGGTACATTCCTAGAGTGGAATACTGTATGTAGTGAAAAGAAACTATAGCTATGTTAGCTACGTGCAGCAGTATTAATAAGTTTCTGAAACATAATGTTGAATGAAAAAAGAAAGACATTAAATGACACATTTGCTAATATCCTATTTATAAAAACTCAAGGCTGGGTGTGGTGGCTCAAGCCTGTAACCCCAGCACTTTGGGAGGCCAAGGTGGGCAGATCACAAGGTCAGGAGATCGAGACTATCCTGGCTAACATGGTGAAACCCTGTCTCTAGTAAAAATACAAAAAAATTAGCCGGGCGTGGTGGTGGGCCCCTGTAGTATCAGCTACTCGGGAGGTTGAGGCAGGAGAATGGCATGAAGCCGGGAGGTGGAGCTTGCAGTGAGCCGAGATCGCACCACTGCACTCCAGCCTGGGCGACAGAGCGAGACTTCATCTCAAAAAAAACAAAAACAAAAAAAACCCCAAAACTCAAAAAATGTGCAAAATTAAACAATATATAGATTAGGGATGCATATGTGGTAAAACTATAAAGAAGTAAAAGATAGTAATCAACACATAATTCAAACTAGTGGTAACCTAGGGCTAAAGGAAGGGTATGAGACAGGAGAGGGTATGCAGAGAGCTTTAAAGCTGTTGATACTGTTCCATTTTACACACTTGGATTTGTTTGTTTGCTTGGTCTTTGTCCTTTAAATATATATTGGCAAGTGTTCATTTGGACACAATTAATATTGAAGGTGTGTTTTTAATCCCTCGTTTACTATTGTTATTATTAATTTTTGGGACAGGGTCTCACCCTGTCACCCAGGCTGGAGTGCAGTGGCGAGATCTTGGCTCCCAGCAGCCTCCACCTCCCAGGCTCAAATGATCCTCCCATCTCGACCGCCCAAGAAGCAGGGACTGTAGACACACAACACCATGCCTGGCGAATTTTTGTATTTTTTGGTATAGACAGGTTTTTGCCACATTGCCTAGGTTGGTCTCGAACTCCTGGGCTCAAGTGACTCTCCTGCCTCAGCCTCTTAAAGGGCTGGGATTACAGGTACTGTGCCTGGCCAATTCTTCATGATTAAGATCTGTCAATGTTGAACTTTTATTTAAAACATAGGTCCCTCCCCTTATCATGAAAACATTTTAAAATTTCTGCACAATTCAGTCTGAGTCAGCATCCTCCAAAAAGAGAAGACGCTTGGCAAATTATGGAGTAAGTGTGAGAGGGTGGAAGCCAGGCCTATCACGAAGGGACCAGGTTGCTATCAGGAGGAAGGAGGCTGGTCATCCCGAGTGGGGGTGAACTTGGAAATAACAGCACTAATATGGAAGGTCCCCTGGTGCCACCATCGTGTGCTCGATACGTGCGGTCTCACTGAGTCCTCAGAGTGATCAGATGTGTCTGGGTAAGTGTAATCATGCCTGTTTAGACTTGCCTATTTACATATGGGGAAATTGGGAATCAGAGAGAAATAACTTATCTGAAGACACACCACTAGCAAGTGACAAAGCTGGGACTGAACATCCGTCAGTTTCCCTGTGACATGCCCTGGACTTGGATGTCAGTTAGGATGGACTCCAATGATAGCCAGTCAGACGTCGGGGTCCGGCTTCATGAAGAAAGAAGGAAAGCAGACGTTCTAGTGCTGTCTGACCACCTGCCTTTGTCTCTTTCTTCTCTCTGATGTGCTCATTTCCACTCTCTCTGTTTCCCTCTTTCTCCATCAAATGGAGCTGAAGAATATTTTTATTTTTGTTCGATATGTTGAAGGAAGATTTATGTTCTCTTTTCTTCAGGTTAAAATCTAATAAGACACGGTCGGGCGCGGTAGCTCAGCCTGTAATCCCAGCTCTTTTGGAGGCCGGCGGCGGGGGTGGGTAGATCACTTGAGGTCAGGAGTTCAAGACCAGCCCTGCCAACGTGGCAAAACCTCGTTTCTATTAAAAATTCAAAAAAGGCCGGGCGCAGTGGCTCACGCCTGTAATCCCAGCACTTCGGGAGGCCGAGGCGGGCGGATCACTATGTCGGGAGATCGAGACCATCCTGGCTAACACGGTGAAACCCCGTCTCTACTAAAAATACAAAAAATTAGCCGGGCGTGGTGGCAGTTGCCTGTAGTCCCAGCTACTGCGGAGGCTGAGGCAGGAGAATGGCGTGAACCCAGGAGGTGGAGCTTGCAGTGAGCCGAGATCGTGCCACTGCACTCCAGCCTGGGCGACAGAGCAAGACTCTGTCTCAAAAAAAAAAAAAAAAAATCAAAAAAATTAGCCGTGCGCAGTGGCGCGCACCTGTAATTCCAGCTACTCGGGAGGCTGAGGCGAGAGAATCACTTGAACCCGGGAGGCAGAGGTTGCAGTGAGCCAAGATCACACCACTGCACTCCAGCCTGGGTGACAGAGTGAGACTCTGTCTCAAAAAAAAAAAAAAAAAAAAAGAGTAAGACATTTTATATTTATCCGGGGCTAGTTGTCAATAACTCTCACTTGTGTAAGGTCTTTAGGTGAATTTTTTCTGAGTCCAGAATCCTCAGCAGAAAAAAGCTCTCTATCAGCAAAAAGCAGTTCCCTCTCAGGAGGTAGAACCTGAGGCTAACAGAGTTGGTGAGCAATGCCGCGCCTATGACGCCTTTCTACCATCAGGTGGCAGCACATAGTCCCGGAGAAAGCCATCAAGCCTAGCACAGTACCCATACTGTCATGCGGCCAATTCCAGTTGCAGGAAGTTCTGCATAATCTGATTAGTATTCAACAGAGTTTTAAGCTTTTGCTTGGGAAGGATTTTAGCTGTTGCTTACGAGACATTTTATCGGAAGGAATCATTCAGATATATGTAGCAATTAAAGAACAATCTCTGGCAATATCTTTTTTTTAAAACTCCTCTTTCTAGTTAAAACCATTTTTTGAAATTATGTTAAATTCCAAAAGACTCTTTTAAAATAGCCTTACAGTTCAGTCTTTGAAATGCTACCTTTCTATCGAGAGGTCCCGCTAATTTCTAATTCAAGATGTGGCAAAAGTACCTGTGCACAGCTGATGTGTAGCTCCAAGAGTAAGGCCTGAACTGGTGTTCTGGAGGCGGGGAGCTTGTGAGGCTCACGGGGCAGATCCTCAGGCTCTTAGGCTCTTGAATTGGTAACTAAAATTACACCCTCTGTGATCACTGGTTGTCCAAGAGGCAAAGTTTACATTGTGTTAATAATACACATGGATGCTTGATTAGCTATTTAATTTTTGAATATTTAGAGCAGTGGTTCTCAATCTCATGTGATTTTGCCTCCCTGGGGACATTTGGCAAAGTCTAGAGACTTTTTTTTTTTTTTTTTGAGATGGAGTCTCCCTCTGTTTCCCAAGCTGGAGTGCAGTGGCCCTATCTCCACTCACTGCAACCTCTGCATCCTGGATTCAAGCAATTCTCCTGCCTCAGCCTCCTGAGTAGCTGGGATTACAGGTGCCCACCACCACACCCAGCTAATTTTTGTATTTTTAGTAGAGACAGGGTTTCATCATGTTGGCCAGGCTGGTCTTGAACTCCTGACCTCAAGTGATCCGCCCACCTCGGCCTCCCAAAGTGCTGGGATTACAGGCGCCGACCACAGGCGCTAACTTTTGTATTTTTAGTAGAGACAGGGTTTCACCATGTTGGCCAGGCTGGTCCCGAACTCCTGATCTCAAGTGATCCGCCCGCCTCAGCCTCCCAAAGTGCTGGGATTACAGGCGTGAGCCATGGCACCCGGCCGACATTTTTGTCACAACTGGCGAGAAGCTACTTGCATCTAATGGACAGAAGCCAAGGATGCTGTGAAACATCCCACAATGCACAGGACAGCCCCAGACCTCCATTCCCTGAGTACCAGAACTTTAATTAAAGCTATTATTTGGAGGTTACTGTGTGCCAGACATTAAGGGCTTCATTGATTCTAACCTACTTCATTCCCACGACAACCCCATCTTTGCGTCCCTGTTTTTACAAACGAAATTGAGAATTATAGAGGTTAGAACATTTGTCCAGGATTATTCTGCTTGTAACTGTGGAGCTGGGATTCAAACCCAGGAGGCCAGGCTTTGGAATCCTAGTGCTTAACATTACACAACCTGCCTCTCGGATAACATATCTATATATATACTATATACACATATGTGTATATCTGTATACATGTGTATACATATCTGTATATATGTATCTGTATATATGTATCTGTATATATGTATACAGATACATTTCTGTACCTATGTATCTGTATATATGTATACATATGTATACAGATATGTATACATATATAGTAGTAATCAATGGCTTGATTATATATAAATATACACACATACATATGTATATATTGTGTGTGTGTGTATATATGTGTGTATATATATATAATCGAGCCATCATTCACATCACATAGCAATAAACAAATAGAAGCGGCCAGGCGCGGTGGCTCATGCCTGTAATCCCAGCACTTTGGGAGGCTGAGGCGGGTGGATCACCTGAGGTCAGGAGTTCGAGAACAGCCTGACCAACATGGCAAAACCCCATCTCTACTAAAAATACAAAATTAGCCAGGGGTGGTAATGCATGCCTGTAATCTCAGCTACTCAGGAGGCTGAGGCAGGCGAATCACTTGAACCTGGGAGGCGTAGGTTGCAGTGAGCCAAGATTGCACCATTGCACTCCAGCCTGGGCAACAACAGGGAAACTCCGTCTCAAGAAAAAAACAAACAAACAAACAAAAACTAAAACAAAAAACAAATACAAGCCTTTAAAGAAAAGTCAGCCTCGGCTGGGCGCGGTGGCTCACGCTTGTAATCCCAGCACTTTGGGAGGCCGAGGCGGGCGGATCCCGAGGTCAGGAGATCGAGACCACGGTGAAACCCCGTCTCTACTAAAAATACAAAAAATTAGCGGGGCGTGGTGGCGGGCGCCTGTAGTCCCAGCCACTCGGAGAGGCTGAGGCAGGAGAATGGCGTGAACCCAGGAGGCGGAGCTTGCAGTGAGCCGAGATTGTGCCACTGCACTCCAGTCTGGGCGACAGAGCGAGACTCCGTCTCAAAAAAAAAAAAAAAGAAAAGTCAGCCTCTGTGATAATATTATCTCTTTCTGTTCAGAGCTGGTTATTGTCACTGATTGTGAGAATGGGGACTATGTGTCACTGAACAGAGAAGGTGCTGAACAAAGTCTCTTTAATGAATAAATGAGTGATCAGATGGATAGGTAGAGATTGATTGGTCCACTTCTACATGGCCTGTCTTCCCTTCTAGCACCTTTATTTACTTATTTATTTGAGATGGAGTTTTGCTCTGTTGCTCAGGCTGGAGTGCAGTGGCACAATCCGGGCTCACTGCAACCTCTGCCTCCCAGGATCTCCTGCCTCAGCCTCCCAAATAGCTGAGATTACAGGCATGCACCACCATGCCCCGCTAATTTTTTGTGTTTTTAGTAGAGATAGGGTTTCACCATGTTGGTCAGGCTGGTCTCGAACTCCTGACCTCAGGTGATCCACCAACCTCTGCTTCCTAAAGTGCTGGGATTACAGGTGTGAGCTACTGCGCCTGGCCTTCTAGCCACTTTAAATGAACCTGATTTATCTGAGCTACTCAGACACCCATGTTTGCAAACCTTCTTGATTGATAACCCAGCCAAGCTTGGGTGCCATCCTGTCCAGGATGTGATTTTCCATATTAGTCTTTTAGCCATGTGAGTTGGGACCAACTAGTCAGATGTGTTGATGCCTTTCTAGACCTCTCCCAGGAACCAGAAGATGACAGGGAGAAAACAGTGACTGAAACAGACGGGTTTGGGGCTGAGGGGTAGGGGAAAAGGAGGAAGGGCAGCCTAGAAGGGAGAAAGCTGCAGAAAAAGACAAGCAGGAATGAAGCAGTATGATTTGCTTGGCTATCCAAGGAACACAGAGAGCTGAGCTTTCTTTGAAAATGAAGAACAGCTTGATCTCTGAGGAGCATCAGGCTTGGGGTGCCTTATATCTCAAACAAGGTAAACTTCAATATAGGATGTAAGATCTATAAGAAAAGTAATCTTGGCTGGGTGTGGTGGTGCATGCTTGTAATCCCAGCACTAGGGGAGGCCAAGGTGGGAGGATCGCTTGAGCCCAGGAGTTCAAGACCAGCCTGTGGAACGTAGGGAGACCCCCATCCCTAAAAATTTTTTTTTCATTATTGTTTTTTGAGACGGAGTTTCTGCTCTTGTTGCCCAGGCTGGAGTGCAGTGGCATGATCTCAGCTCACTGCAACCTCCGTCTTCCGGGTTCAAGAGATTCTCCTGCCTCAGTCTCCCCGGTAGTTGGGATTACAGGCTTTCATGCGCGTCCGTGTGAAGAGACCACCAAACAGGCTTTGTGTGAGCAACATGGCTGTTTATTTCACCTGGCTGCAGGCAGGCTGAGTCAGTCCAAAAAGAGAGTCAGCAAAGGGTGGTGGATTATCATTAGTTCTTATAGGTTTTGGGATAGGTGGTTAAGTTAAGAGCAGTGTTCTGCGGGCAGGAGTGGATCTCACAAAGTACATTCTCAAGGGTAGGGAGAATTACAAAGAACCTTCTTAAGGGTGGGAGAGATTACAAAGTACCTTCTTAAGGGTGGGGGAGATTGTAAAGTACACTGATCAGTTAGGGTGGGGCAGAAACAAATCACAATGGTGGAATGTCATCAGTTAAGGCTATTTTTACTTCTTTTGTGGATCTTCAGTTACTTCAGGCCATCTGGATGTATACGTGCAAGTCACAGGGGATGCGATGGCTTGGCTTGGGCTCAGAGGCCTGAAACAGGCGACCGCCACCACACCCAGCAAACTTTTTGTATTTTTAGTAGGGTTGGGGTTTCACCATGTTGGCCAGGCTGGTCTCAAACTCCTGACCTCAGGTGATCCACCCACCTTGGCCTCCCAAAGTGCTGGGATTACAGGCATGAACCACTGCACCCGGACTACAAAAAAGTTTTTAAAAAGTTATCTTGTCTGACTTGCTCACCACTGTATCCCCTGCACCTACAATTATACTGAATGAACAGATGAATGAATGAAGGAGTGAATGAAGTGAGTTGAAACTAGAGGGATCAGAGAGAAAGTTCTGATTTTCACAATGATCAAGGGCATTTGAGTCTCAGGACTACAGTCAGGTTACTTATGGATTAAGGTGATAGGAAGGTTGGTTTCGATGTAAACACTTGACTCCTAAGGTGGACCTGGTGGGCTCTTGAACTCTACATGACCCCACTGCTTGCACAATGATCTGCAGTAAAAGAGCAGGGGAGGCAGGCATTCCTGTGGCCACAGCCCTGCCCCTGCCCTGCCCTCCCTTCTGAATCCAGGTGGGGGCAGGGAAAGCCACAGTGTGAGCAGAAGACGTGGGTGTGAGGGCGTTGGTTCCCCCCTTCCCCCCTCCCACTGCATGGCCCTCGCCACCTTCCCTTCCCTTTCCTCTTCCCTCTTCTAGAGGTATCCAAAGGTGAAGGGATTAGTAGTTCACCTCTAAATAGCAGTTCATATTTAAATGTCTAATTAATGTTCATATATTTACAAGTGGCAAAAATGGAAGTGGTCTTAAAAATTATTCAGAACACCCATTTATTATTTTTTTTAAAGATCAGTCACATGGAGGCCCAAAGGGGGAAAGGGACGCATCTAGGGTTTCATAGCAGTGGAGTCAGAACTCAAACCCAGGTCTCTGAACTCCCAGGTCATTGCTGCTTCTACTGTTAATGATTTCAAAGTAGTTTCATGGGAGGAGCTGAGAGTGGAGCTCACACCTGTAGTCCAGCTACTTAGGAAGCTGAGGCCAGGATTTCAAGGATTACTGGGTCCCAGGAATTTGAGACCAGTAGTGAGACCCGTCTTTAAAAAAAGTAGTGTTGTGGGAAAGGAAGATGTATCAGCAGTAAACTAGGGAATTTGTCATGAGAATGAGCCTTGTGGATCTTGTCCTAGTTCTAGAAGATATAGTACACTTGATCTTAGCCAAAAGGCCGAGAAGCGATAAGTTCTAGAAGATATAGTACATCATAGAAGGGAACAGTGTGGACCTACCAGATCTACATTACAAAAAGTATAAGTGAAAAATTACATTTATTAGAAACAGAGCAGAGGTCGGCATGGTGGCTCATACCTGTACTCCAGTACTTTAGGAGGCCAAGGCAAGCAGATCACTTGAGGCCAAGAGTTTGAGACCAGCCTGGTCAACATGGCAAAACCCCATCTCTACCAAAAAATACAAAAATTAGCCGGGTGTGGTGGTGCATGCCTGTAGTCCCAGCTACTCTGGAGGCTGACTCACGAGAATTCCTTGAACCCAGGAGGCAGAGGTGCAGTGAGCTGAGATCGCACCACTACACTCCAGCCAGGGTGACAGAGTGAGACTCTGTCTCAAAAAAAACCAAAACCACAACAGAGTAAAGTTTGGCCCGCAAGCCTTGTACCCACTGCTGCCCCTTCTCAGCCGTACACAAGATACATTTGTTATTACTACATGGTCTTTTACATATGAAAGGCATTTCACAAACATGTTATTCAGCTAAGAAATGGTTATGTCTGGTTTTGTACATTTTGATGTAAAACTGTTATTTCATAATTGATGTCTGAAAAGACATTATACATTTATACACTAAATAAATTCTCTCTAAAAATCCCTTATATTGACAATCCCAGGTCGCCTTTACCTTGATGGTGCCAGAATCGGCAGAAGAATCAGCCCCATAAATTTTAAAGACTTCCTCAATCGGGATACTGTTCTGTTAAACAACAACAGCAATAACAAAGTATGATCATACCATGGCTTTTCTTTTATTACAAAACAAAGCTAATATAGCTCCAGTATGTCTAAAACTGTGCTTGGGTATCATAAATACTAAATACAGCAAATAACTTCTGATCAATGGATAAATCATTTTCTTTTTTCTTTGCCTCTTAAATAAATGTTTTCACATACAGTGTAGAAGTTAGTCTTTTTATTACTTTAAAAAATGAAACATTTACTATTAGCAACTCCTAAACATTTAGAAACATTGGTTGAAAAATAATGTAAATATTCATTACTGTAAAAATGCTCAGAGTAGATATGAAACATTCATATAGGCAGATAGTATTCTTTTCCTTACCATTAAGATTCCAGCATAAGATGATAAAATCATAGCTTCTCGTTCTCTGCGATTTGGATATATGGGTCTGCCATGGAATGGCATTTTCCTAATGGGGAATAGGAAATACAAGTGGAGGATTTATTCTTGTTCTTTTTGATGCCTGCTAAGGTTGTGATGATAATCGATAAGTAATCTGCAATGGCTGTGTGCTATCTGCTTATTTATATTAATAAAATTGATGTGATTGTTCCTCCATCGGCGAAATCCACACTTTGAATTTTTAATCTTCCAATAATGGTGATGAATTTGGCCTCATCTATCCATGTTTTCACAGCAATCAAAGATTGGCAGACTGGCCACTGTGGTGGATGTTTATGGTTTTGCAAACCATGATCCTTTCCCCTTCTTGTGACAATTTGCTTTGGGGGAACTACCTAACCCCACTGTAAGCCTCTATGCTTCTAGGGAAGCTGACTACATCCCTAGATTCCAAAGATGAAAAACACACTGTGGACTGAGCTGTCAGTGTATTCCACCTCCCCTGCGCTGCCACTGTCCAACTCTAGACAAGTCAGGTAACAGCCACTGAGACACAATTATGTGATTAAAAAAATATATAACCACCCTTCCCCGGATAATGAAATAGGCTGAAACTAGGAATGGTGTTCACCCTGAGGAAATGGAATCAAGAGGTAGATCCAGATGACATTGTTTGAGTTTTGAATTAAACCATGCCTAACACAGTCCTACCCATGGACTTTTCAGATACAAGGGCAATAAAATCTACTCCCCACCTTTTTTTGCTTAAGGCTGTTCAAATTGGATTTTCTGCTCATTACAGCTAAACCCTAACTGTTACAACTCTCTAGGTTCAGGTGTGTAGTCCGAGCCATTGAGTAGAAAAAAAAATAACAGGCCTCCAGAATAAGCTATTTGATCCTGTCTTCATTAGTTCTGTGTTGTTACCAGTTGAGTGAGTCTGCCTGAACACTCCCTGTACATGACAGAAAATGCCGGTAATCCCGGAAAGAAAATTATTCTGCGCTTCAAACAGCTCAGCTCAGATACATGTCTGCCTAAATGCTTAAGAATTTCTTTGGTAGTCCTTAGGAAAAGGTTACAGCCTTTACCCATAGAACCGACTGTTTTAAATCATGGCATGTACACAGTAAAGCAGTCATGTTTCTAAGACAGAGCATTCTTTATTTTTGAGATGGAGTCTCACTCTGTTGCCCCTGCTGGAGTGCAGTGGCACAATCTTGGCTCACTGCAACCTCCGCCTCCTGGGTTCAAGTGATTCTCCTCTCCTGCCTCACCCTCCTGAGTACAGGTGTGCGCCACCACGCTGGGCGAATTTTTGTATTTTTAATAGAGGCGAGGTTTTACCATATTGTCCAGGCTGGTCTTGAACTCCTGGCCTCAGGTAATGAGTCTGCCTCGGCCTCCCAGAATGCTGGGATTACAAGCGTGAGCCACCGCGCCTGGTCCCTTAAGACACAACATTCTGTGCGAGAAGGTCTTTTATCTCACAGAAATCAATTAGTAGAAATGCGAAACATGGAAACATGTAACTTCTTCAAGTTGGCAACTGTTTAGGTTCCTCAGGTGTCTCATTGAAGAGGGATATTCACCCTATAGTGTTTTCAAATCAGAGTGCCTCATGATGGAAGATGTTAGGGCTGGAACTTCCTCTATCGTTAATCACAGGCACAATTTAAAGAGGAAAGCAACAAACCTATTTCAACTTACAGTTCCTCCCACTCCAGCCAAGTTAAGTCTTCTGAGGGATCCAGCCACTGCAAAGCAACACGGATGGCCAAGTCATAGTGTGCCTGGGATCAGGAAGCACAGAGAGCAAAGAAACAGGCTTAGACATTGGCCGAAGTACTCCCCGGACCCAATGACAATGGCACTGCTAAGCCTATTCTAGTCTATCATGTCCAAAATGGGAAGGATCATTAGCTTTAATAACCTGATGCTCGGCTAGATTTTTTTTTTTTTTTTTTCTCAGACCTCACCTCACAGGGATGAATCAGCCAAAAATATTTTGGGATCTTCAGACATTAAATTTATTTCCCACTACAGCAGTTATCTGATTTCTGTGATTTGGAAAAGAAAGGAGAGATCAGTGAAGAATAATAAACTTGGAATCGGAGAATCTGGGCTCAAATCTAGGTATTGCCAACAACTCAAAGAATATCCTCAGGTGAGTAACTGATGCTTTCTGGGCTTCAGTTTCCCTACATTTTTTTTTTTTTTTGAGACAAGAGTCTCGCTGTCGCCCAGGCTGGAGTGCAGTGGCGCGATCTCGGCTCACTGCAGGCTCCGCCCCCCAGGGGTTCACGCCATTCTCCTGCCTCAGCCTCCCGAGTAGCTGGGACTACAGGCGCCCACCACCTCGCCCGGCTAATTTTTTGTATTTTTAGTAGAGACGGGGTTTCGCTGTGTTAGCCAGGATGGTCTCGATCTCCTGACCTCGTGATCTGCCCGCCTCGGCCTCCCAAAGTGCTGGGATTACAGGCGTGAGCCACCACGCCCGGCCAGTTTCCCTAAATTTTAAAATAGTAAAAGGTAAGGGTGGGGGAACAGGGCTGCAGGGAACAATTTCTGATTCTGTGAGTAGAATGTCAGAAATGTGCTTCCAGGGTTACAGGGGCAGTGTGGTGGGAATTTGGAGGGATGGGCTGTTTTATGTCTACCTGGGGAGATAGCTAGAACCCTAAGAAGCTTCAGAGAAGGAAGCTTCATTGGAGCTGGGGCTTGTGGGATGAGAATGTCTACAGATGGGGAAGGAAATCACAGGTAGAGGAAGTAGCATGAGGCAAGGACGGGGCGGGTGGGGAGGGGGGTAGACCTGAGTAAGTGACTTGCCGAGAGTTTCACATGCACATATAGTAAAAAGCTGAGAACCAATGCAGAGGCTTATTTTTATCATAGTGACCACCTTTTCCTAGTAATTCCTAAGAGTTCTTGTTCAGTAAGCATATTTACCATTTGTCTATCAAAATATTCCTTCTCTCCTTTCAGTCCCCACACACAGAAAAGGGAAGATTGGTTCTGTTTTTAATTATTGTAGAGGCGTTCTGAAGTTTTAACATTTTTTAACAATGGAGTTATTTCTTCCAGGGACTGAACTAAACTGAACAGTGAACCTAAATGAATAAATAAATAAGGAAGAATGGGAGCATGACCAAATGTTGCAACCGGATCCAAAGTTTGATGCCTTGGCATCACTTGTTTGCTCATTTGAAATGCAAATTCCTAGGCCGTGGGGGGCCCCGCCCCGCCCCCTTCACCTCTTGAATCAAAACAGCCTTGTAATACGACCTCATTAAAGTTTGAGAAGCACTGCTCTAATCTACTTAATTTCTCTGTTTAATATGTGTACAGAGAGAATAAGGCTTAACTATTTCCTTAACTCCAGGGTAGTTTTGAAAGCCAGTGAGCCTGGCTCTACTTTAGTCAGAGAAGAGGAGAGGTGAGTGGAGGGAGAGAGAGAGTCTTTTTTATTAGTGTAAGGATAGTAAATGGGCAGTGAAAAAACTGAGGGTTTGCTCATTTCTTTTGAGCTAGATCTTTATATGGTTTCTTCCTTAATTTCTGTGATGTGAACTTTCAGATCCTGAATCTGGGTTTCAAAATAAATAACACCAAGGATTTTTAGGGTTACTTAATTTATTTGGTTTTCTCTCACTAATGCAAATGGTAAAGAAATTATTTTGAGAACTACGTGATAGCTAGTTTTGTCAAACTCTTAACTCCATGGATGTAACATTTTGCCTTGCATTAATTTTGCTTTTTAATCTTCTTTCCTAATAGCAAATAACTCTCATGATTTTTATTTTCTCATTCTCTTTTTGCTTTCTGGTTAGTGGGTTGAAATGACCATATGAACAATCTCAGGGTGAGGGGAAGATGAGGTAGAGGACATTTGGGGGATGGGTGTCAATATTAGCCTTGTTTATTGTATAAATTAGATCCTTTTTCTGTCTCTTTAATACACATATAACACAAATATGACTCGCATCAGCGTGCCTTTCTTTACCATATCATCTAGAAAGGTGAGTTGCCTTCTTCCTTTTGGGTCAAATTCATTTTCCCGAAGTCTGATGCCAATATAATCTCCCCTTAAAAGCAAGAGAGCAGCATTGAACCATTGGAGTGACATGGGCTCAGTCTGCAGAAAAAGGCTTTTTTTTCCCCATCCCTCCCTCCCCCACCAAAATACAAGAGAATTTGCTGATGCTCTGGTAGCTAATATTCAGTTTTGGTTTACAAGATAATTCTACAATGCTGCAGTTTAAAATGTCTAACCATAATTAACTGAAATAATATTTATCTAAAAATTAAACTCAATTGGAACAGAATTTACAGGAAAGCAAGCAATATGCCAAATACCCACACACAGAAATGATTTTACAAGACCAAAAGGATTGAGACACACTGTTTAAAATAAGCATTTGCTTCCCGTGTTAAATTCAAGCAGCATGTCCAAAGTTGATAAATTCCAGATATATAAAATTCTGTAGGTAAGTATTATTTTGCTGTAAAGCTTTTTCTCTTTAGAATGCAAATACCCTTAGGAGGAGGAATGCATAAAAACTTATTAGTGATTCCACTTTAGTTTATCCTTACTGGATCCTTTCCTAACAGTGACTTTTAATAAAAGAAGGTAAAATAAGCACCATGAGGAGAGAAGAGAGAAAGGTGCTACCCTGGGAATGTCAGTGAGAAAAAATGGGTGCAGGAAAAGAAGGACTATGGCATCTCCCAGGTTGATTTCAGCACATCTCACAATTTTACATAAGGTGGAGAATAAGTTTATTTCTGGCTTCTAAAAGCTTTTCTTCTGAGTCATTAAGCTTAACTAGATTGATAAAAATTCTTAAATTTCTGCCGAAATTTCAGGATACTTTAAAGTAGCCTAAATGTATTCTTTGGATATAAACTTGTATTTATATCCCTTTGGAAATTCCAGTTCTTTGGATGAGATATGTGGAAGAGTTGGCATTCCTGATCATGGTTTGTTCTTTACTATTCTATTGGCCTCTAACATATAACACAAATATGACTCGCATCAGCATACCTTTCTTTACCATATCATCTAGAAAGGTAAGTTCCCTTCCTCCTTTTGGGTCAAATTCATTTTCCTGAAGTCTGATGCCAATATAATCTCTGCTTAAAAGCAAGAGATGAATATGAATTCACATATATGTGCATACACATATATGTGTACACGTGTACTATATATGAATTCACATATATGTGTATACATGTAAATATGTACATATATGTATATTCATAGTTTCTTCTAGTATTTTTTTTTTTTTTTTGGGACAGAGTCTCACTCTGTCGCCCAGGCTGGAGTGCAGTGGCGCAATCTCGGCTCACTGCAAGCTCCGCCTCCCAGGTTCACGCCATTCTCCTGCCTCAGCCTCTCCGAGTAGCTGGGACTACAGGCGCCCGCCACCACGCCCGGCTAATTTTTTTTTGTATTTTTTTTTTTTTTAGTAGAGATGGGGTTTCACCGTGGTCTCGATCTCCTGACCTCGTGATCCGCCTGCCTCGGCCTCCCAAAGTGCTGGTATTACAAGCGTGAGCCACCGCGCCCGGCCTTCTTCTAGTATTTTTTAAGGGCTTGTTAAAATAAAATTATCTTAGAAGGCCGAGAAAAGATACTTGATGGGGATGGTGATAAGCTCTTTGATGAAAAGGCTATTACTGTTGTGTCTATAACACATATGAGATAGAACATAATCTTTCTTTTTTCTTTTTATATGGTTTGTGATCTTTCACCAACATTTGTTAAGTACAAGTCAAACACTACCATGGGAGGAAAACATTACTTTCAAAGGAAACTTGATGTTTTCTGTGTTCGTTTTAAAAACGTTCAGATGTCAAGAAAAAGGAGATGAATTTCTTAGTTGATAAAGCTGACAATAAAAGAGGCAGAGCAGAGGCTGCAATTTAGATTCTGGGCCCTTTCAGGAATCTCTCCTATACCTTTTACCAGCAGGGCCAGCCTCTTTCAACGGTTCTAGAATGCGGATGCCTCGGATGTGCAGGCTGCCAGCAGAAACATCCTCCCAAGTGTTTCAGCATCCTGCCTCGCACCACATGTGAGGCCTCCCTGGCAGGAAACCGAGAGAGGCCAGATCATCCTCTGGTTTTCTCCTACCATGCAGAAATAGATTCTTCCTTAGATTTTTACCCGCTGCCAAAACCCAAGCCATCCATGACATGAAATCCACCGAATGCCAAGTGTCATAAATGAAAGTTATTCTCAATCATACTTACAAGAGCTTTTTCACTTCCTTCTTTATGAGCCTTCTTTCCATGTTAAAGGCTTAGCCAGCTGAGCAGGTATCCGCAGCTAACACTACACTTAGACCCAGCTTCTCTCAGCCTAGAGGCTACAGCAGCAAATCAGAGAGAATTTGAGTTAGGGATGCTATCACTCCAAATACCAGTCATGGAGTCCTAGGCTCTGGAAGGGATCCGAGGGAGCACCTCATTCAGGCCTCTTACTCAGCAGGTTCAGGGTCAAAAAGCTGCCTGGAGGCTCATGCACTGCACTTTTGTGTTTATTTGACACCTTTTATTCCTTCCAAATTTTCCAACACTTATAAATTTACTCTTCCTTGCAATAATCTAGCAAGTAAAACCAAAATGGTTTGTGTAATAGCTGATGAGACTATTCGGGCAGAACCATCCAAACTAGATGGATGTGATCCATCTAGATCTGAATGTGTTTGGGTTTTTCTGTGAGCATTCAACTCCCAGTGAGTTCACCCTGGTTCAGTGGCTCATAATGGCGTTTTCCGTAGAATCCATCTACACTCTCCTACTGCCAGGAGATCCTTGAAAGAAAATATGGTTATGGGAAATATGTCTTCAATTCCCAGCCCCACATTGAACCAGAAGTTGAAGATCAGGTGATGGGGTCAAAAGGGGTCTGAAGTCACCAAAAAGGAGTCTATAGAAAATCATCACTATTGAATGGGGTACTCAGGGAGAGGTATAAATAGGATATCAACTTTATCCGTGATGTTTTATTTATTTTTAAATTTATTTATTTTTATATTTATTTGAGACGGAGTCTTGCTTTGTCTCCCAGGCTGGAGTGCAGTGGCGCGATCTCTGCTCACTGCAAGCTCCGCCTCCCGGGTTCACGCCATTCTCCTGCCTCAGCCTCCCGAGTAGCTGGGACTACAGGCGCCCGCCACTACGCCCGGCTAATTTTTTGCATTTTTAGTAGAGACGGGGTTTCACCGCGTTAGCCAGGATGGTCTCGATCTCCTGACCTTGTGATCCGCCCGCCTCGGCCTCCCAAAGTGCTGGGATTACAGGCGTGAGCCACCGCGCCTGGCCTATTTTTAAATTTATTTTATGGTTGGGCCACTATGACCAAATAGTTATTCAAACATTCTCCCGGATGTTTCTGGTGTTTTTTTTATGAGATTATCATTTAAATCAGTGGACTTTGAAAGCAGATTGCCCTCTGAGTGAGCCTTGTCCAATCAGTCGAAAGCCTTGATAGAACAAAAGACTGACCTCCCCCATGCAAGAAGGAACCTGCCAGTAGGCAGCCTTTGGATTCAAACTGCAACTCTTCCCTGAGTCTGTGAGCAGCTGGCCTCCTATATCAGATTTTGGACTGGCCAAGACTCCACAATCATGTGAGCCAATTCCGTAAAATCAAAATATTTGAGTGAAAGAGATGGTTAAGCCTGTACTGCATCGTGTGTGTGTGTGTGTGTGTGTGTGTATCCACACTCATCCTGTCAGTTCAATTTCTCTGAGGAACCCTAATACTCAAATATAACAAAATGTTAATAGTTGTTGACTCTGGAATTCTAAGTCCATGGATGTTCATTATACCACCCTTTGTACTTTTAAAATTGTACGTATATTTAAATCACTACTCTAAAGATGATTGGAAAACAAACTTTAGAAACGGTTTTTTGAAAATGGTACCATATAAACACTAAGCTTCACTTGATTCAGCTCTACTAATAGTAAGCAAAGAGCCAACAGGATGGCGCTGATCTAAATGAATTCTTCCCTAGGCCACCTTCATTATTTTGGATAATTTTTTTTTTTTTTTTTTTTTTTTTGAGATGGAGTCTCGCTCTGTCGCCAGGCTGGAGTGCAGTGGCACAATTTCGGTTCACTGCAACCTCCGGCTTCTGGGTTCAAGCAATTCTCCTGCCTCAGCCTCCCAAGTAGCTGGGACTGCAGGTGTGCACCACCATGCCCAGCTAATTTTTTTGTATTTTTAGTAGAGAGGGGGTGGTGTCACCATATTGGCCAGGATGGTCTCCATCTCTTGATCTTGTGATCTACCCGCCTCAGCCTCCCAAAGTGCTGGGATTACAGGCGTGAGCCACCACGCCCGGCCATTTTGGATCATTCTTGCTGCTACTACATCTGCTTTAGTTTTTGGGGAGTGGAAGGGATGTGGATAAGATGAAAGTGGGGAAGAAAGTAAGAGCATTTCACAGGAAATTGATTAAGTATCAAGACAATAATATTGCTCCCTACAAAGTCAATGGGGAGAGGATGCAGCAAACCATAGAGGTGGCCCTATTGCCTAGAGAAGAAAGAGCACTGGACCCAGGAAAGCCACACTCATTGATGTGGCTGTGCATCTTCTGCTTCCCAGCCTCAGGTGTTATCCAAAAAGATGGGCCTGGTTAACATTGCCAAGAGCACTTGTTGCCCCAACATTCTGTAACTCTATAAAGTCTGGCATGCATTAAAATTCTTCTGATTCAATAATTTGGAAAAACATTTGTTGCTAGACTATTTGGCCTATCTCAATTCCTTGGCAGGGAGTAAGGCACAGTTAGCATGTGCTTTAATCCAGTCTTGTCTTGTAATTCTGAGAAAGCCCTTTGAGTTTCAGATTTACAAGTTATAATATTTGCATCGCTTGGTTGTTACGACAGCTTCGTCTTAGATCATCCCTCATCCTCCCCATCCCCTGCCCCCACCACCGCCATTCAATGTAGTATAATATGCAAAGGTTTCAGTCTTTAAAATATGAGTATGTCCCACTCCCAAACCACTAAGCTGTAGGTCAGAAGACCCTGTGAGGCCACCAACTAGCTGTGCACCTTGAACAGATTAATTTGCCTATGTTTTTTCATTTCTTCCTCTGCAAAACAAGCATTGAATGATTGGAGAGCTTCCTTACAGCTGTAGAAGTCAGTGATTTATATGCATTTAGTAGCTACGCCTGGTCTAAAGAAGGCCATTTGCACGGACTCTAATTCAGCTAGATTTGAATTCTGCCAATTATCCCTCTTCTTGTCTATAGAGCTCTAAAGAAAACAAGACCGCTGTGTGTTTTGTGTGTGGCTGAAAGCACACATAAAAGAAGTACTGGAAAGATGTCAGCTGTCTCAGGCTTTAGCTGTTTCATAGAAACAGTTCCCTAGAAGTCAGAGCCCCCAAATTCTATAGGAATATCATTTCCTGGAAAATATCTGCACATTCCATGCAGGTTCCCTGCTGCACACCTGCAATCGTGGTACAGGTCTCTTGGACTGTTCTATTAAGTGCCTGCTCTTAACAAATTCCCCTTTGAGAATCGCTCACCAACCAGAGACCGATTCCAGTGCTTTTGTTCCTTCTCTGCTTCTGGAGGCATGCTGGAGCATCCGCGTATCTCAGACTAGTGCTCACAGACATCAGGAACACATGCTTTTTCCTGGTTGCTAGGAAACAGTGAATGAATTAAAATCATTGTTTTAAAAATACACTCCCCCACGCCCACCCCCATTAGGGGTTGAGGGAGGGCTGAAAGTCATATATTTGGGACAGGATTGTGATCCTGGCCTGAAGTTCACGTGTCGTTTTACCTGAGTAGGCTTATGTTTCCCATCTAAATGATTAATTGAAAAACCAAGAGGATGGGAGGAGTTTACCTCCCTCAGAGTTTTTTATAGTATTTGGCTGCAGACATAGGAATCAATTGACCAAGCAAGGATTGCTGGGGAAGCTAGTGAAACTCTGGCTCCTACATACTTAGGGTGCCCCAAAGTACCCAATGACCCAAAGATCATTCTACTTGATGAATGTCAACACAAAACAGTGGCAATCCTGAAGAAACATCACCTGGGTTCAAGCTATCACCATCTTTCTAATTATAGATGAGAACCCTGCCCACACACCTGCCTCCTAGTCTTAAACACTTGCTCCTTTACTTAAAGCTTGCTAATGGTTTCTGTCTGTGTCTCCTCTATACCACTAGACTGGGGGCAGAGTTTGTTCTTCTGGCCCATCTACGGCTGGGTGTCTGTTGTTGACACCTCTTAATCTTTATTTCCACTCCTTTCCACTGGCCAAGTAAGTCACTTGATTACCTCAGGTCACATTATGAAAGACACTAACAAAACCCTAGATTTAGAATTTTCTAAACTAGTTGTTCACTCCATATTGAGTTTATATTGTACCTAGACGCTTCCGGGTTTGGTGAGCCTGAAGTTTATACATTATGGGGACCCTCTTTAATAAAAAGAATGCAGAATTGTAAATATGAAACTAATACAAAATTGTATGTTTATTTAGAACTATTCATTACAAGTTACAAATTTTAAAGAGCTGAAAAATACCACAAACAAAAAAATCAGTATTAATATTTTCATGATTACTAACTGCCTAACATACACTCAAATTCCTTTTTTTTACATACTCTTTGATTATCTCTTAATAGGACCAAGATTTCATAGTATTTTCTATAGATAGAATTAAAAAATAATTCAGTCTCTCCTCTACTGTGACTGTGTACTTTTATTTATTTATTTATTTATTCATTTTTTTGAGATGGTGTTTTGCTCTTGTTGCCCAGGCTGGAGTGCAATGGTGCGATCTTGGCTCACCACAACCTCCGCCTCCTGGATTCAGGCGATTCTCCTGCCTCAGCCTCTGGAGTAGCTGGGACTACAGGCATGCGCCACCACTCCCGGCTAATTTTGTATTTTTAGTAGAGATAGGGTTTCTCCATGTTGATGAGGCTGGTCTTGAACTCCCGACCTCAAGTGATCTGCCCGCCTCAGCCTCCCAGAGTGCTGGGATTACAGGCGTGAGCCACCGCACCCAGACAATTTTTATTTTTTAATTAATTTATTTTTTTGTAGCAATGAGGTCTCACTATGTTGTCCTGGCTGGTCTCAAACTCCTGGGCTCAAATGATCCTTCTGCCTTGGCCTCCCAAAGTGCTGGGATGACAGGCATAAGCCACCACGCCCAGCCATTTTCAATTTATTCTAATATTTTGTTTATAATTTTTTTTTTTTTTTGAGATGGAGTCTTTCTCTGTCCCCCAGGCTGGAGTGCAGTGGCGCAATCTCGGCTCACCGCAACCTCCACCTCCTGGGTTCACGCCATTCTCCTACCTCAGCCTCCCGAGTATCTGGGAATACAGGCGCCTGCCAACACGCCCGGCTAATTTTTTGTGTTTTTAGTAGAGATGGGGTTTCACCGTGTTAGCCAGGATGGTCTCGATCTCCTGACCTCGTGATCCACCCACCTCGGCCTCCCAAAGTGCTGGGATTACAGGCTTGAGCCACCGCGCCCGGCTTATAATTAAAACTAAATTGTAGGCTGGGTGTGGTAGCTCATGCCTGTCATCCCAGCACTTTAGGAAGCTGAGGTGGGTAGATTGCTTGAGCCTAAGAGTTCAAGATCAGACTGAGCAACATGGCAAAACCCTGTCTCTACAAAAATTGATAAAAACTAGCTGGGCATTGTGGTGTGTCCCTATAGTTCAAGCTACTCAGCAGGCTGAGGTGGGGGGATTGCTTGAACCCAGGAGGTTGAGGCTGTAGTAAGCTATGATTACACCCCTCCACTCCAGCCTGGGCGAAAGAGTGAGACCCTGTCTCAAAAACAAACAAGCAAACAAACAAACAAAAAAAACCCCCAGAATAAATAGAAAATAAACTGAGTTATTTTTCAGCTTTTTGACTCCCTATTGTTGATGCCTCATTATAAGATGTTCCACAATTTCTTGATCAAGAGAGCTTTTTACCCAAAGGCAACCTTGGAGAACTTCAACCTTGACCCTGCTAGGCTTGTTCATCCCTGTTAACTCCCTTACCCCTGCTCCCAGCTGAGGCTGCTGCAGCTGGTCCAACTCAGCCAAGTGTTCATCAATCCCAATAGTCACCTTCCCAGCTTCAGTCCTTGAAGGCAAATAGAAGGTCCACGTGTGCAGTGGTATATCAGGGGCTGGTCATTGCTAAGACTCACATTGATGGAGGTGGTGATGCCTACCCTGCTGCCATGCCAGTGAGTCAGGAGTTGGGCAGGACTGGTTTTTTGTTGTTTTTTTTTGTTTTGTTTTGTTTTGTTTTGAGACGGAGTCTTGCTCTGTCGCCCAGGCTGGAGTGCAGTGGCACGATCTTGGCTCACTGCAGGCTCCGCGCCCTGGGGTTCACGTCATTGTCCTGCCTCAGCCTCTCGCGTAGCTGGGACTACAGGTGCCTGCCACCTCGCCCGGCTAATTTTTTTGTATTTTTAGTAGAGACGTGTTAGCCAGGATGGTCTCGATCTCCTGACCTCGTGATCCGCCCGCCTCGGCCTCCCAAAGTGCTGGGATTACAGGCTTGAGCCACCGCGCCTGGCTAGGACTGGTTTTACAGATCACAAAGACCCAGCTGATAAAATGATATGTAGTAAAGAAGCCAGTCAAAACCTGCTGAAACCAGATGGTGATGAAAATGACCTCTAGTTGTCCTCACTGCTCATTATATGCTCATTATAATATATTAGCATGCTAAAAGATACTCCCATCAGCACCATGAAAGTTTACAAATGTCATAGCAATGCCTGGAAGTTACCCTATATGGTCTGAAAGCAGGAGGAATTCCCTCAGTTCCAGGAATTGCCCATCCCTTTCCCAAAAAAACTAATGAATAATCCATCCCTTGTTTAGCATATGATTTTTAAAAAACATAAAAATAAACACAAAAAACTCACAAAAATATAAAACATAAGAAAACATAAAAATAGCCAACCAGCAGCTCTGCCTATGGAGTAGCCACCCTTTTATTCCTTTACTTTCACTTTACTCTGTTGGCTTGCTCTTGAATTCCTTCCTGTGTGAAGGCAAAATACCACATGGCCTTTGGTGTTCAGCCTGTGACATCCTTTCTGACAACCAATGAAGGGACAATGGAGACCTCCCCCTGGAACCCAAACTAAAACCAATTGGCACCATTCAGACCCGATGGGTGGGTGAGTCTCTCTTTGTCCAATTTCAACTTGCTACTTTTTTTTCCCCTTTGATTTTGGCTCGTCCGTCCTTTCCTATGTTCGTTATTTTGGACAGATGGGGAAGTGGCTGTGAGACCTCTGGCTTGGTAGCCTGATTGCAGTCTTCTGTTGTCTGGGTGCCCCAGACATGAAGCATGCCTGGCAAGTCATGTCCTTTGTAACCCACCTTGTCATCACTTCTCTTGAACCCAAAAGTCAAAGAGATCAGATAATGCAATGCCAAACAGAGCAAAGCCTTAGATTTTGAGAGGAATCTATCCGCTTAGAATTCCTGGGGTTCCGGCTGGGCACGGTGGCTCACGCCTGTAATCCCAGCACTTTGGGAGGCCGAGGCGGGCGGATCACGAGGTCAGGAGATCGAGACCATCCTGGCTAACACGGTGAAACCCCATCTCTACTAAAAATACAAAAAATTAGCCAGGCATTGTGGCGGGCGCCTGTAGTCCCAGCTACTCCGGAGGCTGAGGCAGGAGAATGGCGTGAACCCGGGAGGCGGAGCTTGCAGTGAGCTGAGATTCCGCGGAGA
Organism: Hylobates moloch; assembly: GCF_009828535.3. Lineage (NCBI taxonomy): Eukaryota > Metazoa > Chordata > Mammalia > Primates > Hylobatidae > Hylobates > Hylobates moloch. The sequence goes on along the minus strand of NW_026652276.1, from coordinate 33,753,904 downwards.
TTGCGCCACTGCACTCCAGCCTCGGCGACATAGCGAGACTCTGTCTCAAGAAAACAAACAAACAAACAAAAAAAAATTCCTGGGGTTCCATGAGGAAAACAAGTTTTTCCCAAAAAGGGTCTGTGGCATGCTTTCAAATATAAAGAGACTGCTTTAAGGAATTAAAGTTGACTTATAGAGCCAATAAAAGCCCCTTGGGAAAACGGGCCTCACATCTTGTCTATGCAGTCCCTGTACAGGGTTCTTGACTTGTGGTAAGGAAAAATGTCACTTTCTGACAGGCCCAGGATCCCCAAGTTATCTTGGGACCTCGAGAGGAAAGGAATGCACCCAACTCATAAAGGCATTTTTTGGCACAGATAAATCTGTGGCTGGGCTCAAGACCTTAAAAAACCTAATCTGAGATTATTTACGTAACAAAGTTCCATCAAAGCCTATTTAAAAAGAGCCTATATGGCAAATAATTATTCTTGCTGCACTTTATGCAAATAATCAGGCAAAATATAATAAGACTAAAACTTATTTTGCAAACGAATCGGTCTTACCACGATTTATCTTTTATAAAAACGAGAAACTTCAGAGAAAAAATTATACTACAAAAACTATAGTACCGTGTTGTTAGATTCTAGTCTTGACCATTGTTTTTTGGGTTTTTATTATTGTTCAAAATTTGGACTGACTCCTAAATTCTTTCTGGGTTACAAGTCCCCAAACTGTTTTCAAATTTTTCTTCAATTTTTCTGATTAAATTCAAAATCACTACTACCTTCTTCCTGAGGCCCTGCAAGCTAAAGCTTATTCCTTGTGATACAGATGAGAAAAATATGTGAGGTTGCCACTGCCTCCCTGCTCTATAACTAAAGATGCTTTGAGTCTAACCCATGGATAGACTGTACCCAACATTAACCTTTGTTTTTCTTCTGTTCTCATAAAAGTGCCTCTTACTAAAAATCTGTTTTGTTTTTATTTGATTTTTAGAAATAATTGTTATTTGTTATATTTAACAGGGATTCAGCCTGTTATAATTTATGTCTTCCAAGTTATAACAGTTCCAGACAAAAATTGCTGGCCTGAGGGTTCCAGCTGTGCCACCGCAGAAAAGATTGTGTTCCTATAAATCATTAGATCGGATGGTGAGAGATTTCTATGCCTCCAGAAGGAAGGCAGGTAGGGACGATGGCCTCTGTTCGGCATGAAGCAGTTATGGAAGATGAGACCTTTATCTTTCTACAACCCTTTAAGATTAAAAAGGAGTATATGGTCTCTGAATGGGGGAGGAGATAGGAGTTTGGCAGGACTGGTTTTGCAAAGTACAGGTCACAAAGACTCCACTTATGAAATGAGATGTGGTAAAGAAGCTGGTTAAAACCTGCCAAAACCATACAAAAATTATTAGCCGAGTGTGGTGGCCTGTAGTCCCACCTACTCAGGAGGCTGAGGCAGGAGAATTGCTTGAACCCGGGAGGCAGAGGTTGCAGAGGGCCGAGATCATGCCACTCCAGCCTAGATGACAGAACAAGACTCCATCTCAAACAAACAAACAAACAAACAAAAAAACCAAAACTGCAAAAATGACCTCTGGTCATCCTCACTTCTCCTTATACTTATACACTAATTATAATATATTAGCATGCTAAAAGACACTCCCACCAGTGCCATGACAGTTAACAAATGCCATAGCAACATCTGGAAGTCATCTTATATGGTCTGAAAGTGGGAGGACCCCTCAATTCCAGAAATTGCCCACCCCATTCCTGGAAAACTCATGAATAATCCATCCCTTGTTTAGCATATGACCAAGAAATAACTATAAAAATAGCCATCAGGGCTGCTCTGCCTATGGAGTAGCCACCCCTTTATTACTTTGCTGTCTTCATAAACTTTCTTTTGTTTTACTCTGTTCGCTCACTCTTGAATTCCTTCCTATGCAAAACCAAGGACCTACGTGGCCTCACAGGCTGAACCAGGACCACCATCAGGACATGGAGAACGGCCCTCAGGCTGGGGCCATGCTGCTTTCTCTTCGCATTCCCCATGGAGGACACGTCAAGGGTTGGAAGAGCCCAGGAAAACGAGGGGCCCTCCAGCTAGGCTGCTTTAGCTTTGGGGGAAATTCACCTCTTCTTATACCTTTTATTCTCAAGACATTAAAATCAAAACAAATAACACAACAGCAAAGAACACTTCTATGCCATAGTTAGGAAATTCTCTCAGTTCTCATAGCATATCCTTGAGGCAGATATAAAAATAATATCCATGTTTTATACAGAAGGGACAGAAGAGGAATACCTAGCCAGAGAAAGACCATTTCTGCAATTCTGACTTCCCAAGTACTGCATCTTCATCAGACTTCAATGTCCCTTTCAAAGTCTTTAAAGTTCTTAAAATATTATATCTACATATAATATATTACCTTGATATTGTGGAAATGTCACAGAACATTGCCACTTCCACAGAATATTGATAGGAATTTTTCATCTTCATCAAAATTTATATTTAAATTACTGAAAAGTAGCAGTAGTACATGGTAAGTTAATAGAATGATAACTATGTGATTTTGGGTAAGTTACTTCTGCACTTTATTTCTCTCTTCTGTAAAGTGCTGTTAATGAAAATCTACCTTATGGGTTCTCCCAAATATTAGAAATATCATATATATAATGCTTGGAACATTATAATAAGTCTTTTGCAAATGGTAGTTATTACTATTATAAAGTAGTGTTTGCCTCTTCTTTCATTGTATTTATCCAGCCCTTTTAAAGTGTTCTACTAGTGAATTTCTTTTTTTTTTTTTTTTTTTTTGAGGCGGAGTCTTCCTCTGTCGCCCAGGCTGGAGTGCAGTGGCGTGATCTCGGCTCACTGCAAGCTCCGCCTCCTGGGTTCACGCCATTCTCCTGCCTCAGCCTCTCCGAGTAGCTGGGACTACAGGCGCCCGCCACCACGCCCAGCTAATTTTTTGTATTTTTAGTAGAGACGGGGTTTCACCGTGGTCTCGATCACCTGACCTCGTGATCCACCCGCCTCGGCCTCCCAAAGTGCTGGGATTACAAGCGTGAGCCACCGCGCCTGGCTCTGATGACAATCTTATTCTTTCTAGTAGTGGCTTACAATCAGGCTTAGCTTCTCCAGGAATACTACAAGATGGACTTAGTTTAAACATGTTTTAAACTAAAAGGCATTCTCTCAAATGAGTTTAAATGCATTTAATTTTTAGACAACCTACCTGACATATTTTTCTTAAAGACAATGTCTCCACTCCAAATAAATTATGGTCAAAATAAATGAAGAGCTCAAGATGATATCAATCCCATTTGTGTGAAGTCCTGGTGTTATGTGGATGATAAGCAGAAGCCAGTTATGACAACAGGTGAGAGATTCAAAGTAATTGCCAAATTTGTTAACACTTTTCCATTTCTAAACCATCCTTAAAAACAATCACTGGGCACGGTGGCTCACACCTATAATCCCAGCAGACAGGCCAAGGCAGACAGATCGCTTGAGCTCAGGAATTCGAGACCAGTCTGGGCAACACAGCAAAACCTCATCTCCACAAAAAATACAAAAATTAGTCGGGCTTGTGGCATGTGCCTGTAGTCCCAGCTACTTGGGAGGCTGAGGCAAGAGGATCACTTGAGCCCGGAAGATGGATGTTGCAGTGAGCCGAGATTGTGCCACTACACTCCAACCTGGGTGGCAGAGGGATACCCTGCCTGTCTCAAAAAAAATACATAAGTAGAATAAACAAAATAACAATTGAGTCAAAAGGTTTTGAAAAGTATTTAAAAAAAAAGAAAGAAAATTATATATGGGGTCACACTTTTACCAGTGGCAAATCCGAATGTGTTTGCAGCAACCTCAATTCTGGCCTTCTCAGAAGAAAGAATTCGATCAAGGAGGCCGACGCAAGAGTTACAGCAGGAGTGAAGGTTTATTAAAAAGCTTTAGAGCAGGAATGAAAGGAAGTAAAGTACACTTGAAAGAGGGCTAAGTGGGCAACTTGAGAGATCAACTGCACCGTTTGACCTCTGACTTGGGGTTTTATATGTTGGCATGCTTCCGGGGTCTTGCATCCCTTCTCCCTAGATTCTTCCCTTGGGTGGGCTGTCCGCATGCGCGGTGGCCTGCTGCCTCTTGGGAGGGGAGCATGGGTAGTGTGTTTACTGGACTTGTACGCATGCTCACTTGAGGCATTCTTCCCTTACCAGCTGAATCTTCCTAGGTGGTTATATATCAGTTAAATTCCGCCATTTTGCTTCTTAGTGTGCAAGCTTGAGCCCGCTCACTCAATTCCTGAGATCTTATTGGTAAGCTCCTTATCACCAGTTTCAGGTTTTTTTCTATCTATTGGGAGACTACCTTTCCCTGGAGCTGGCTGTGACCAATTATTATTATTATTATTATTATTATTATTTTGAGATGGGGTCCCGCTCTGTCTCCCAGGCTGGAGTGCACTGGCGCAATCTAGGCTCACTGCAACTTCCGCCTCCTGGTTTCAAGGATTCTGTTACCTCAGCCTTCGGAGTAGCTGGGATTACAGGCGTATGCCACCACACCTGGCTAATTTTTTTGTATTTTTAGTAGAGACGGGGTTTCACCTTGTAGGCTGGTCTCAAACTCCTGATCTCAGGTGATCTTCCCGCCTCCGCCTCCCAAAGTGCTGGAATTATAGCCGTTAGCCACCACGCCTGGCCGTGACCAATTATTATTTTAGAGAGACAGTTAACAACCGCCTGACCATCACCTGATGGTCGCCTGACATTCCTGGTGGGGGTAGGTGGAGCCCTCTTCTTCCCTGCTCATGCCTAACTAGCTACCTACTGTAATAACACCAGTCTCACGGTAGTCCAATAGAGCAACCATGCCATCTAGGTTCATGTTTTCACTAATAGAAACTGGTATTGTTTTTGAAATTAGCAAGGGCGTGCTTGATTTGTTCTGCGGCCTCTGTCGTAACAGGTTTTATTCTTTCTGGTCTCTGTTCTTAAAGTTTGCCTTTGATTGATTGCATATAATCTTGGATGTACTTCTTGTATGCTTCCTTTGTAAAGCTGCTTTCTTTCAAGGGATGGTTCTTGACAATCTTAACACCAGTGATTACGGTGCTTTCCGTACATTTGCCCTTTGGGCCTTCAGTGGAGGCACTTCCACCAGTGAGAGAGTCATCAATGCTACCCTCTGTCCTAGTGACCATCTTCTCCTCCACTTCCAGGCACAGCCATCTCCTGGATCTTGTAAATGTTGCAGAACATCTCATTGTGGCTGATGAAGTCCTGGTGAATAATCATAATTGTGGCTGAAGGGAGAGGCAGCAGAGCAGTGCAGCGCTGGGGGAGAAGGAGCCGGTGGAAAAGCCCTAATAGTAGTTCTGAAAGGATTAACAGTGACTGAAAACCCAGTTTACCCATTTGAGAGAATTTGTGGGTTCAGGAGTAGGAGAAGGGAAATTCGGAATAACAGCTTGGAATAGTGGACCTCTGAGAAAGTTTCCTGCAAAAATTGCTGAAGCCAGCAAGGGGTAAGAAGTAGATAATATGGGCCGGGCGCGGTGGCTCACGCTTGTAATCCCAGCACTTTGGGAGGCCGAGGCGGGCGGATCACGAGGTCAGGAGACCGAGACCACGGTGAAACCCCGTCTCTACTAAAAATACAAAAAATTAGCCGGGCGTGGTGGCGGGCGCCTGTAGTCCCAGCTACTCGGAGAGGCTGAGGCAGGAGAATGGCGTGAACCCGGGAGGCGGAGCTTGCAGTGAGCCGAGATCGCACCACTGCACTCCAGCCTGGGTGACAGAGCGAGACTCCGTCTCAAAAAAAAAAAAAAAAAAAAAGAAGTAGATAATACATCTTATATACTATCTTATATTGTACCCATTAGAGATTACTCGCAATTAATTATCATCATCCTGTTTTTAATATGGCTAACGTAAGCCAATCAAAACTTTATGTAAATTTATTACATATGGCAGCTTTTACCTAACCTCCTTTCATGGTTCTCAAACTTTGGCATGCGTGAAAATCACCTGGAGAGCTTGTAAAATTGGAAATTCCTGGAGCCCTGCCTTCAGAGTCTCATTCAGTAGATGGAGCCCAAGAATCTGCATATGAATATTCAATTGGGTGTTTCCAAATTAATTATCCATTGTGTGTTTTACCTATCACTGGTGAGTCTCATATAAGTGACCCTTGGTTCATATTTCGAGAAACATTTTGTCAAGATGCACTGAGAAAATGATAGTTTGACCTCTGTTCTGCTACTTACTGGCTGACCCTGAGCAAGTCACTTTTATTCTCTGGGCCTCAGTTTCCTCCTGTGTAAAATGCAGTGGTAGATGATGGTAAGAATGAAATGAAAATACCTATAAAGGACCACATACATAAATGTAAATTCCCTCAACTGTTATTCTAGTTAAATACTGAAGACTTACTACATTGCTTCCCCAATAAATTGTGTTCTAATGCCAAACTGAATTATCCAAACGTTTGAAATGCAGTCTATTTGCATCCTTGCATCTTGAACCTGGTATAAGGTTGAACTTATTTACCAAATACCATGTGTCCAGAAAGCAATTTACTTCTTTTTTTTCGAGATGGAGTCTTGCTCTGTTGCCTAGGCTGGAGTGCAGTGGTGCCATCTCCGCTCACTGCAAGCTCTGCCTCCTGGGTTCATGCCATTCTCCTGCCTCAGCCTCCTGAGTAGCTGGGACTCCAGGCAATTGCCACCACGCCTGGCTAATTTTTTGTATTTTTAGTAGAGGCAGGGTTTCACCGTGTTAGCCAGGATGGTCTCCATCTCCTGACCTCGTGATCTGCCTGCCTCGGCCTCCCAAAGTGCTGGGATTACAGGCGTGAGCCACCGCGCCGGCCGCAATTTACTTTCTAATGCTACAGACTGTCAGCAGAAATGTTAAGGTCATTAATTTTACATAGAACTTAGTCTGTACACTGCTTTTCCATAACTCTAGTTTACATGGGATAATTCCACTTATAAATCCTACACACTGTGACATAGGCCTAAGGTTTGTCATGCTCTTACAATCTCAGGGCTCTGCAGGAATTCATTCTTCTTTTTTCTTTTTCTTTTCTTTTTTTTTTTTTTTGAGGCAGGGTCTCACTTTGTCACCCAGGCTGGAGTGTAGTGGTGCGATCTCAGCTCACTGCAACCTCCTCCCAGGCTTAAGTGATTCTCCTGTCTCAGCCTCCCAAGTAGCTGGCATTACAAGTGTGAATCACCACTGCCTGGCTAATTTTTGTATTTTTAATAGAGATGGTTTCATCATGTTGGCCAAGCTGTCTTTGTTTTTTTTCCTTTGTATTGCTTTCCTAGTCTACTCAATCCCCACTAATTTAATAATTTTAATTTAATAATTTTCCATAAGGTTTATGCACAACAGATTAAGAAAAGAGTGTTTAAGGAATTGATGTTTTCATAAGGTTTATATAAATTGGATTAAGAAAAAAATGTTTAAGACATTGTCCATTGCGACTAAAACTTCAAAAGTGCCTACTTTTGAAGTGTTTTGTTTGCTTTTGTTTTTTTTGGAGAGGACATCTCAGTATGTTGCCCAGGTTGGACTCAAATTCCTGGGCTCAAGTGATACTTCCACCTTAGCCTCCAGAGTAGCTGGAACTCTAGGCATGTGCCACTGCACATACCTTTGCCTACCCACTTTGTATCTGAATAAACAACAAAACTGAATCTTCCATGAACAATTCACATAATTATTGAAATAATAAATGGATTTACATTTGTTTTCAAAAAGTTGCCTGTGTAATTTGTACACATGGTCCCCAAACGCCAATGTAGAATGATGCATAAGTTCCCCTCTCTTTTTGGTAGTATATAAATGGTGTAGTATTAAGTTTCAAGTCTAACTTATCACACTGTGCCCATTGTGTGTGCCCATTGGCCAAGCCAGTCCCTGGCACACAGTGCACCCTCAAAAAATATTTGTTGAATGAATGCATAGGTTTGGAATTTCAGTAGGAGTTGAATTTCTCTTAGAAGCTTATTCAGTTGTTTATGTGATACCCTATATTTTGTTACCTGTTGATTATTTTACTACCTTTGTTCAAAGTGATTCCTGATCAGATGGCAAAGAAAATCAGTTCAGAAGACCGGGTATGGTGGCTCATGCCTGTAATCCCAGCCCTTTTGGCGGACGATGTGTGGGCAGATCATTTGAGGTCAGGAACTTGAGACCAGCTTGTTCACCAATATGGCGAAACCCAATCTCTACTAAAAGTACAAAAATTAGCCGGGTGTATGGCCGGGCGCAGTGGCTCACACCTGTAATCCCAGCACTTTGGGAGGCCAAGGCGGGTGGATCACCTGAAGTCAGGAGTTCAAGACCAGACTGGCCAACATGGTGAAACCCTGTCTCAACTAAAAATACAAAAAAAAAAAATTAGCTGGATGTGGTGGTGGGTACCTTTAATCCCAGCTACTTTGGGAGGTTGAGGCAGGAGAATCACTTGAACCTGGGAGGCAGAGGTTGCAGTGAGCCAAAATGGTGCCATTGCACTCCAGCCTGGATGACAAGAGTGAAACTCTGTCTAAACAAGAAAAAAAAAAAATTAGCCGGGTGTGGTGGCACATGCTTGAAATCCCAGCTACTCGGGAGGCTGAGGCAGGAGGGTTGTTTTAACCCAGGAGGCAGAGGTTGCAGTGAACCGAGATTGTGCCACTACACTCCAACCTGGGCGACAGAGCGAGACCCCGTCTTAAAAAAAAAGAAAAAACTGGCTGGGTGAGGTGGCTCGCGCCTGTAATCCCAGCATCTTGGAAGGCCGAAGCGGGTGGATCACAAGGTCAGGAGTTCGAGATCATCCTGACCAACATGGTGAAACCCCGTCTCTACTAAAAATACAAAAATTAGCTGGGTGTGGTGGTGAGGGTCTGTAATCCCAGCTACTCAGGAGGTGGAGGCAGGAGAATCACTTAAACCCGGGAGGTGGAGGTTGCAGTGAGCTGAGATCACACCTCTGCACTCCAGCCTGGGTGACAAGAGCAAAACTCCATCTCAAAAAAAAAAAAAAGAACAGCAGCAGCAACAAAGAAAATCAGTTCAGAAGATGGGAATGTGATAAACCTCATTTCTTTAAAAATCTTCATATGCTTTTTGGAGTATGATTCTCCAGAGTTGCCGGTGATAATTTTTCAGTTTGCCTTCATCTTCAGCCTTCGTCAAATATTTGAGCTGGATGTTTACTCCTTCCTACATGAATTGGCTTTCCCTCTGACTTCGTTTGACATTGATCTCCTCTGGTTGTCTTTCAGGTTGTTCTTTCTGTATCCTTCACTGATTCTATTACTGAAGTGTAGCCAGTCATTGACCATCTGTTGTTTTCGTTTTGCTATTCTTGTCAGAGAGTGTCTATTTTCAAGATTTCAACAGCTGTCTATATCTCTGGTCCTGGCTTCAATCCTTCATCTTCAAATACTGCTTGAAATCCTCCAATTTGGGAGTTCTGCCTATTTCATACTCATTGGGTTCATAACTGAGCTCATTGCTTTGGAACCAGCAATCTTCATGGAACTTCTGTACTTTTGACAGTGTTCCCTTGATTCATTCATCCAGACTCAAAAACAGTGATCTTTAAAATGCATTTCCTTCATTTTATTTTGGAGATTATCAGTGAAATCTCTGACCACTGAATGGATAATGTGGACAATATTCTGTCATTCCAGAGAAGCCATGTGCCTAAAATTCTCCTCTGTGTCAGAGGGAGTTTGTGAGGCAGTCACATCAGACCTGATACTTTTCCAGTAACTGCCAGAGGAAACGGCACATGCGAGCGATGTGGCAGTCATACTGTGTCCAGAATTGGTGGGTTCTTGGTCTCGCTGACTTCAACAATGAAGTCGCGGACCCTTGCAGTGAGTGCTACAGTTAAAGATGGTGTATCTGGAGTTTGTTCCTTCAGATGTTCAGATGTGTCTGGAGTTTCTTCCTTCTGGTGGATTCGTGGTCTCGCTGACTTCAGGAGTGAACCTGCAGAGCTTCTCAGTGAGTGTTATGGCTCTTAAAGGCAGCGCGTCCGGAGTTGTTTGTTTCTTCCGGTGGGTTCATGGTCTTGCTGGCTTCAGGAGTGAAGTTGCAGACCTTTGTGGTGAGTGTTACAGCTCATAAAGGTGGTGCAGGCCCAAAGAGTGAGCAGCAGCAAGATTTATTGTGAAGAATTAAAGAACAAAGCTTACACGGCATTGGAGGGGACTCGAGTGGACGGCCGCTGCTGCCTGGGGCAGTCTGCTTTTATTCCCTTATCTGGCCCCACCCACATCCTGCTGATTGGTCCATTTTACAGAGAGCTGATTGGTCTATGTTGACAGGGTGCTGATTGGCGCGTTTACAATCCCTGAGCTAGACACAGAGTGCTGATTGGTGCATTCACAATCCTCTAGCTAGACATAAAAGTTCTCCGAGTCCCCACTAGATTAGCTAGACACAGAGCACTGATTGGTGCATTTACAAACCTTTAGCTAGACACAGAGTGCTGATTGGTGCATTTACAATCCTCCAGCTAGACATAAAAGTTCTCCAAGATCCCACCAACTCAGGAGCCCAGCTGGCTTTGCCTAGTGGATCCAGCCAGTGGGGCAGGAGCAGAGCTGCCACAAGTCATGCGCCATGGGCCTGCACTCCTCAGCCCTTGGGCGGTCGATGGGACAGCATGGGATGGCAGGGGGCAGCACCCGTCGTTGGGGAGGCTCCGGCCTGCATGGGAGCCCATGTGGCATGGTGGGGAGCTCAGGCACGGTGGGCTGCAGGTCCCGAGCCCTGCCCCACCGGGAGGCGGCTGAGGCCCGGCGTGAATTTGAGCGTGGTGCGGGCGGGCCGGCAGTGCTGGGGCACCCAGCAGCTGCTGGCCCAGGTGCTAAGCCCCTCACCGCCCTCGGCTGGTGGTGCCGGCTGGCCGCTCCAAGTGTAGGGACCGCCAAGCCTGTGCTCACCCGGAAGTCACGCTGGCCCGCCAGCGCCACGCGCAGCCCCAGTTCCCGCCTGCGCCTCTCCCTCCACACCTCCCTGCAAGCAGAGGGAGCAGGCTCTGGCCTTGGCCAGCCCAGAGAGGGGCTCCCACAGTGCAGTGGCGGGCTGAAGGGCTCCTCAAGTGTGGCCAGAGTGGACGCTGAGGCCGAGGAGCTGCTGAGAGTGAGTGAGGGCTGCCAGCACGCTGCCATCTTTCAATACCACTGAACTACCTGAGGTAATCACAACTGTGGAAAGGGGCAAGAATTAAAGTACTAATTGTACAGATCAAGATGTTGCTTATCTTGCCATAGCTTTAGGATGTTTGAAGAATGTGTTCATAGAAAATGAGACCCAAGTTAACTCCAAATAAGTTCTGAAAAGCATTCCCATTATAATAGTAAAGAATCATACTGATACACCGTCACAAAACCAATGACTCAAAACCCAAGCTGCCTGACACTCAGCAATGGTACAATAGCAGTAGCCTGACCTATAAAAGTACCCTTACCAGAGGTTGTGGGTCCTGTGGGACACTGATTTACCAAGATAGTGTCAGGATTAGCAGTCATACTCCAATCTACTTGTTGGATGAATTACGTTCAAAAATCAAAGAAAGGAAAAAAACCCTTCTGTAAGGAAGTAGATGGAAAGTAGTTGCAGATGGAAAGGCCAAATTAAAAACATTGGCTGAACTCCAAGTTGTAAGTTTTCATGGAATAGTACAAAAGCATGGTAATTAATTTGCAGTAAAAAATAAGTCACCAACAAGCAGGGTATTTCAAACAATAAAAATACAAACATGATCAAAAGAAAAGTAAACTTGCTGAGTAATTCTAACAAAGGGAGTAACTGCAGCCAGGAAATATGGAACATTTTAAATAGGTAAGAATAGCTCTAGAATATTAGAATAATATTTCAGGGTCAAAGTTAAGTTGTTAGCTTTTTGTTTTTTGGTTGTTTTTTTGAGATGGAGTCTCGCTTTGTCACTCAGGCTGGAGTGAAGTGGCATGATCTGGGCTCACTGCAACCTCTGCCTCCCACGTTCAAGTGTTTCTTCTGCCTAAGCTTCCCAAGTAGCTGGGACTACAGGTGCCCGCCACCATGCTCAGCTAATTTTTGTATATTTAGTAGAGACGAGGTTTCACCATATTGGCCAGGCTGGTTTTGAACTCCTGACCTTGTGATTCGCCCCCCCTTAGCCTCCCAAAGTGCTGGGATTATAGGCATGAGCCACTGTGCCCAGCAAGTTGTTAGTTTTTAATCATGTGTTTTAAACATTTTGGAGTTTACTCAAAAAATTCAGAGTTAAACCCTGTAGGAAATGACTGAAAAAGTGGAAAAAAAGGAGAAAATTTTGAAATTGGTAAAAATTTAGTGACTTGAACATAGGAAAATGTGATTCAGTTGGAATGTCTTGAACGTTAGTCTCTGAATATATAATGTGCAAAGCATTATTTTCCAAATAAAAGCAAGACCAACTAGGAAAAGGATAATTCTCATGTAGAAATCAAATGAAAGCTTTAAAACCAAATACTCCTAACGAGAAAGTGTTATGAAGTCATCCAGGTAAAGGAATGTAGGTCCAAAAAGCCCACTAAAGACCCTCAAATGTCTTTACTCATAATACTTAGTATATAGTCCAATTAAAATTCCAGGGCGGAGCGCCTTCCTGGAGAGAGGCTTCCTAAGCTAATATTTGGAAAGGTTAAAGATGATTTGAAATTGTGTCATCTATCAAAGGCAAACCAAGAGGGTTTGTCAAGAGGGTGAGCCGACACTGCAGAGAAAGTTTTTGAATTTGTTCCAGAAGAATGTTGTCCTATGCAATTAGTCCAAGGGATTAAGAACAAGTTTCCTAATATACTTTTAAAAACTTTTTATTATTAAAAAAGGAAGCAGTAGACCACACAAAACAAGTGTATAATGTAGTAAACCATTACAAGATACTCTTGTAATCATTATCTGTGTAAAGAAATGGAACACAGCCAGCTGCCCTAGAAGTCCCCATGTGCCTATCCCAGTCATACTCTGTCCCTGTTCCCATTATTACCTGAATGTCCATCATGTGGACTCCATAATTTAGTCTCAATAATAGAATTTGAAAGTCGATATCCCCATCTTTCCAAAAGGTCAGTAACTGGTGACAACCCTAGCACCCTAGTACCTTTCTTTGCTTCTACCCCAGACTTGTTTTTTAAGTTAAGTAAGGCTCCAGTCTCTGGAGATCCATCTTGAAAAAGGCGGTCTTTCAACAATACTTTCTGCTGAGACATTGTCTGGTTAGATCTAGAAAGGAACGTATGGACCAATACATACTATTGGTAGAAAAGGAGGATCGCAGGTGAAAGCTCTTCTCAGAGGAAGCCTCACTTAAGAAAAGTGAATCATACTACTAGGTGGCTTAATATACGAGACAGTATACCCAAATTAACTGTTTGCAAAATATGTTACAATCCTGACACAACCCAGCCTGATAGGATTCCCATTGGCCAAATCTGAGACAATCTAAGCATCAAAATATATGAAGATGGCAGTAAATTACAGTCCATTGAATAAAATAAGAATCTGTGAGTCCAGGCTATGCGTGGTGGCTCACGCCTGTAATCCCAGCCCTTTGGGAGGCTAAGGCAGATGTATCCCTTGAGTCCAGGAGTTCGAGACCAGCATGGGCAACGTGGCGAAACCCCATCTCAACAGAAAACACAAAAATTAGCTGGGCATGGTGGTGCATGCCTGTTGTCCCCCTTGCTAGGGAGGCTGAGGTGGGAAGATCACTTGAGCCTGGGAGGTTGAGGCTGTGGTGAGCTGTGAGCATGCCATTGCACTCAAGCCTGAGTGACAGGGCAAGACCCTGTCTCAAAAAAAAAAAAAAAAAAGGAATCTGTGAGTCTATACCAATAATACCAATATAGATGAATGGAGGGAAGAGAAAGCTGTTCTTTATGGTAATATAAATATATACTCTTTTTATGCTAATGTGTGTAATAATTATAGAAGGTGTGATGGAGTTATAAAATCATCAGTGGACATTGAAACAATGGGTGAAGCATGATGACGAGCAGTGTGCATACACAGCATCTCCCTACATGTTACTTACATTTACAAAGGAGAGAACAGCAAATTCACAAGGTAGCTACCACCTTCACCAAATAAGCAAAGCTAATTTCACCAACGTGAGGACAAACCAACATTATGCATCCTTCCCCCTCTTCCCGTATTATCATATACTGAGAAGGATGCTGTATCACTTGACAAAGATACAGTTTTGCTTGGCCAAACTTTAGTCAGGCTTCTGAATCTTCTGCTAGGTCCATCTGTGTATTTTCTTGTAAAATCCAGTTTTAGCAAAGAACCCTGCCAAGTCACTTTAGCAAGGACCCCCCATTATTGATATCTGATCATCCTCAATGTGTGATCATATTCCTCATCTTCCACCATCTCCTAGGTGATGTCTGATCATTCTGGTCGCTCTTCAGCAAGAATCCTGTTGGTTGCTTTAGCCAGAATTCCCCTCACCCCTGATGTTTCCTCTTGGTAATTTTCCATCCATTGACCCCACCCTGCTCCTTGGCTATAAATTCCCACTTGCCCATGCTGTATTCAGAGTTGAACCCAATCTGTCTCACCCACTGATTTGAGATCAGTCTCAAATCCATCTACCTGACTGACTAAAATTAAGGGTTTATAAAATAGGGAAGAAATGTAACAACATTCAGGGAAACAGGAAATAGGGAGGAGTAAGGAAGAGGAGTTGGTCAACAGGAAGCAGGTAATTGCTTCACAATCATGATGGGTGAGGGGTCTGATGTTTCCTTGTCCAGATGCAGTGATCTGATAAATTCCAATTCCTTGATGCTATCTGAGAGGGCTGATGGTTTATTTCTTGAGAAAAGAACTCAGATAAGACAAATGTAACTTTTTCAAGTTTTAAGACTAGGAGGGCGAATTTCTATGTTTATTCAGAAGAAACCATAAACATTAGTTCTATGGGACAACTGGGCCAGTTTCATAAACAATGCTACAATATCTGCAAAATTCACCTCCTGCAGAGTCTGAGATATCATCCAAATTCAGAGTTCTTTGAGTTTCTTGTTCCAGAGGAATTTAGTTTGGAAGTTACATTCTCCCTAATATTAAAAATAGGGGTTGTGAAAATCTCTAATATTAGAGAGGTGAGTGCAAAACTTTTATCAGTATTGATATAAGTATTCAAAGTCTTCATTATCATTCTTTATATTAGTTTCTAATTTGCTTCTTAATAAGAAAAGCCAAGACTGTTAATTTGGGGAAAATATTTATTATGTAATATTGAAGTAGATGATAGGTCACTTGTTGGTGTTGTAGAAGGATTTTATGTATCAAGAAAGAACATAGGGGAGCTGTGATTCTGACTGCTAAGATTAAATTTTAACTATTTTCAGTTAGAAATTCTTCCTAAGAAACAGTACCTACAATTTGGAGTTTTGAAGTCTGGAACTCATATCTTCCCTGTCCCTGGATCCTGCTGCCTTCAATGTTGTGCTAAAGAGCAGTCATTTTCCAGGTCAACAATTCTGATCCTCTAGTTGTTACATAATAAACCATCAGCCTCTGAATGTATTGGTCAGCATCTGTTCATTTGCTAATTATTTTGGAACATTAAGTGGTTCTTGGCCAAATGCTGATCTTGATAGACATTAGGCCAAATGTTGATCTGCACTCACCAGATCAACTCTGAGGATGCTTGTGAGTGCTGAAGGAACTATTTAAAGTAGCCCAGTCCAATGCTATCACTTTGTTACTTGTGATGCTTTCATCTCCTACCCAAACCTGAAATGTGAGTCCCAAGTTCTGGTCCAAAATGGCCACTGATGTATTTTGCAACTTTGATCAAAGTAGTAGAAACAAAATAACCTTTTTTTTTGGAGACGGAATCTCACTCTGTTGCCCAGGATGGAGTGCAGTGATACAATCTCAGCTCACTGCAACCTCTGCCTTCGCGGTTCAAGCGATTCTCCTGCCTCAGCCTCCTGAGTAGCTGGGACTACAGGTGACCACCACCATGCCTGGCTAATTTTTGTATTTTTAGTAGAGACGGGGTTTCGCCATGTTGGCTAGTCTGGTCTTGACCTCAAGAGATCCGCCCACCTTGGCCTCCCAAAGTGCTGGGATTACAGGTGTGAGCCACCATGCCTGGCCCAAAACACTTTTAAAATTTATTAAAATCTTGTTAATGAAAGAGGAAATGGATGCTCTAACAGTTATGAAGAGTTTACCAGGCAAAAATCTGTAAAAAGAGTATTAATTAGTTTATTTTTTAAAATTTTTATTTTTTTTTGAGATGGAGTCTCATTCCGTTGCCCAGGCTGGAGTGTGGTGGCGCAATCTTGGCTCACTGCAACCTCTGCCTCCCAGGTTCAAGTGGTTCTCTTGCCTCTGCTTCCTGAGTAACTACAACCACCACGCCTGGCTAATTTTTGTATTTTTAGTAGGGACGGGGTTTCACCATGTTGGCTGGAACTCCTGACCTCAAGCCTCCCAAAATGCTGGGATTACAGGCATGAACCACGGTGCTCAGCTGAGTAATAAGTTTAGATGAGAGGAGGAGAGTGCAAAACACATTTTATTTGACAATTTTTTTTTGGATGTAAAGTTTAAAATGTTAAAACAATTTGAATTTTATAAGAAGCCAAATATCTAATAATCTGAAGAACACTACATTTAACCAGTATGTTGGACATCAAAGGGCTTTAAATATGTTTGCGGCTGGGTGCGGTGGCTCACGCCTGTAATCCCAGCACTTTGGGAGGCCGAGGCGGAAGGTCAAGAGTTCAAGACCAGCCTGGCCAACATGGCGAAACCCCATCTCTATTAAAAATACAAAAATTAGCCGGGCTTGGTGGCCGGCACCTATAATCCCAGCTACTCGGGAGGCTGAGGCAGGTGAATTGCTTGGATCCGGGAGGCGGAGGCTGCAGTGAGCCAAGATCACGCCGTTGCACTCTGGCCTGGGCAACGGAGCAAGACTCCATCTCAAAAAAAAAAAAAAAAAAATCTATTTTTCAGAGAGAAAGACCTGTGGCCTTTTGGAAGAAAATATCAGCTCCACCTTTAAGTTAAGTATTAATAACATCTCTAATTTTTTGCTTTCTCATTAAAAAAATCAGTGCTATACAGTCAACTTGTTAAGACTTTGGTGAGAATTAAATGAGATAGTATGAAGGCACTTAAAAAGAATTTACATTCCTTTTCCTTATAATCCCAATCTATCCTGTTAAAAAAACTTACAGGTATTAATGTTAAAATGAGTCATTGGCACGCCATTATATTGAGACAAAGACTAGTTGAATTTATCAGCAAAAAGCCACCAGAGAAACAATGATTATGTGTCTTCTATTCTAATTTACATAGATCTCTATATCTTTTACAAACTACAGATTGTATAGGTTATAGAATCTTTTACTGAAAAATCTTTTTTTTTTTTTTTTTTTTGAGACGGAGTCTCGCTCTGTCACCCAGGTTGGAGTGCAGTGGCGCGATCTCGGCTCACTGCAAACTCCGCCTCCCGGGTTCACGCCATTCTCCTGCCTCAGCCTCTCCGAGTAGCTGGGACTACAGGCGCCTGCCACCACACCCGGCTTTTTTTTTTTTTTTTTTTGTATTTTTAGTAGAGACGGGGTTTCACCGTGGTCTCGATCTCCTGACCTTGTGATCCGCCCGCCTCGGCCTCCCAAAGTGCTGGGATTACAAGCGTGAGCCACCACGCTCGGCCTGAAAAATCTTAAAAATCTTACATGAGATGAAAAATCTTACGAGATGAAAAAAATCTTACGTGAGATCTTTCTTGATGTTAACTAGAAGCAATGCTTTTTTTTTTTTTTTTTTTCTACCACCTGAGTGACCTGACAGTGGTTGATCTCATGCGAAAATTGATTTTTATTTCCCTTGCCAGGAGAGCTCATGTGGTTTGGATTCTAACTTCAATTTGGTCAGGAATAAATTGCCCAAGCCACATGGGCCTCCCCTACTTCATGAGAATCTCCTCTCAACAGGGCTGTTCTAGGACTGTGGGCTTGGATTTGGATGTATTTTGGGGGTAGCACTTAGGGAAATTGGTCAAGAGCTCATTCTGAATAAGCTCCATGCCATCAGATTCTGAAAGGCTCCATGTTTCATTGGGCTTTCAAGGGGATTTGTGTAGAGCAGTGCCTGGGGCCCAACTCCAAGCTTGCCAGGAAGGTAGACTAGAAATTACCAAGGATCCCCACCCCAACTCACTGACTTCTGATGTGTAAGAGTGCAAAAGCTCACCTGGGCCTCCTCCCAGAGATGCTAGGATGTGGAGCAGCCTTTCCCCAGGTGTGAGGCCAGAAAGTGGGAAGCATCTTTGACTTGCTGCTGTCCCTCCATCCCCACATATCCTTGGTCTCGCCAAGACCCATCCATTCAACTTCCTTATCCCAGGGATTATCCCGTTCTCTTCCTGGTGCCACTGTTCCAGTCAGATCTTCACCATTTCCCACCTAAATATTGCAACAGCCTCCTAACTGGTCCTCCTTCCTCAACTGCACCCAACACTCTCCTCCCCATCCCAAACCATCCATTCTTTTTTCGTTTTTCTGAGACAGAGTCTCACTTTGCCACCCAGGCTAGAGTGCAGTGGTACGATCTTGGCTCACTACAACCTCCACCTCTCAGGTTCAAGCGATTCTTCTGCCTCAGCCTCCTGAGTAGCTGGGACTACAGGCATGTGCCACCACACCTGGCTAATTTTTGTATTTTTAGTAGAGACGGGGTTTCACCATATTGGCCAGGCTGGTCTTGAACTGACGTTGTGATCCACCTGCCTTGGCCTCCCAAAGCCACTATCCATTTTTTATTATTTTATATATATATTTTTTGAGACGGAGTCTCACTCTTTCACCCAGGCTGGAGTGCAGTGGCACGCTCTCGGCTCACTGCAGGCTCTGCCCCCCGGGGTTCACGCCATTCTCCTGCCTCAGCCTCCCACGTAGCTGGGACTACAGGTGCCCGCCACCTCGCCTGGCTAATTTTTTGTATTTTTAGTAGAGACGGGGTTTCACCTTGTTAGCCAGGATGGTCTCGATCTCCTGACCTCGTGATCCGCCCGCCTCGGCCTCCCAAAGTGCTGGGATTACAGGCGTGAGCCACCGCGCCCGGCCAGCCACTATCCATTTTTTATAAAAGTTTCCCAGAGTGCTATTTTTAAAAATAAAAATATGATCAAGTCCTTTATTTCTTAAAAGTCTTCACTGGCTCCCTAATCATTTACAAGATAACGACTAAACTCCTTAGCATGTGCATAAACATAATCTATTCTCTAATATTCCTTAATTCTTCCTTTAGTTCCCTCTTTGGTCCTCTTTCCTTTCACTGCAGGATCTACATCTTACTATTTACTTATCTATTTCCACCATGGTAAACTTTTTAAGAGGAGAGAATTTTTTCAGATTACACTCCTATGGCTAGGATGTAGCATGGTGCATGGCATCCAATAAACAGAAACGCAGAAGAATAGTAATTAACACTTAATTTTAATTAAAATCAACAGTTCAGGAGAAGATAAGGGCTAGAATAGTGTTTAATATCAACTTCTGAGAAATCACATTTATATAAAAGAAACAAAACAGGCCAGCAGAAGTCCAAAAAAGATTCAACTTACATTATTGCACTTGGATGAAATATGCTATTTAGAGTAGCATAATATTCAGGCCAGGCCAGGAGGAGAAAAGAGACAAATGGAGAGGACAAACCTCCAGGTAGTATTTATTCCGGATTCCAAACTCTCCTGCGGCCTAAACAATATTTAGTCTATTGGAAACATTCAGCAAGCTCTTTACAAAAATGACTGCAGTATCTTCAACACATTTGAGTTGCACTCATACTTTGTTCCAGTCATGTGCAAGTTTAATGCACAGCTCTACCTCACAAAATGGGACATCTATGACACCAGAACTTCCCTGTGCCCAAGGTCATGGACAGGAGGGGAAGGCAGTGAATTTCTACTTTATGCATATTTTAGGGAGCAATACTGTGGCTATCATTTACCCTTTTGAGCAATCTTGATTTCGGTCATTTATAATTAGAACATGAGAAAAAGTGACAGTGAATACAAATGAGTACTAACCGAATTCCTAGGCTGGTACTAGAAAATAAAATAAAATTTTTAAAGAAGTCCCTTGCCATGTTCACAAAGGTGGCAATAACTGTGTATATAAGAAAAAGGCTGTAAACTTATAGAAAAGATAAACTCTGGCTTCTAAACAAATTACAAAATTGATTTTTCCTTTATCTTTGAGTGTAATACAGAAAAATGTAAACCTGTAGACCTAGTTACCAAAAGACACTTATCCTTCTCAGCTCAGGTATGAACTTAAAGTTTGGCCTGAGCTAGTTTGATCTTCAAGTTTTCTCCAAGTTTGTCCATGAACTCAAACGTATTCAAGTAGTCAGAACGTTGCACACTAACGGGGAGAAAAAAAAGAAAATTTAGTTTGTCTCTGATATGGTAGCAGGTAGTGGTAAAGTCCTAGAAATGCTACTTAAAATAGTATTCTATTTGTTTCTGGAAGAAAACACATTCATGTTAGTAAGCTACAAAATCTACAGACAATGACTATGTTCAGGGTTCCTAGGGCTGACCCAGGCTCAGTACTCAGGCTCTCTAGGCAACCTACAGTAGAGACTCATCCACACATACTCAGTTAGGTTTCTTGCTATGTAGCTTTGGGGGTGAAATTATCATGGAGTTTCAGTTCAGACTAATGCTGCTGAGACCAAAATCATCATACTTCTTCCTCATTCTTAAACATAACAAAACTTATTCAGGGCATAGCCAAACCTTTACCCACTTTCCCACAAACTGTTTACATGTCCTTAAAAAAAGTTATAATGTTATTATTTCTATCAGTGTCTTAAGAAAAACAAAAGACAGGCCGGGCCTGGTGGCCCACACCTATAATCCCAGCACTTTGGGAGGCCAAAGCGGGTGGATCATGAGGTCAGGAGATGGAGACCATCCTGGCTAACACAGTGAAACCCCATCTTTACTAAAAATACAAAAAAAAAAAAAAAAAAAAGAAAAGAAAAAGAAGAAAAACAAAAGACAATGGACAGGATAACATAATCCTGCTGACAGGTGTCTATTAAATAGGCTACAAAGGTATTCCACTGATAAGACCATTTCGAACACTGCAATCTTGCTGGAAATTTAAATTAAGGAACATGCAGTGATCAAGTATATCCCCATTATGGGGTATACTGACTCTACCTGGGACCTCTGCAGATGCACTGGTTGAGATATGGAGCCAATCCCCCCAGGATACTGGCTACCATGTTCTCAAAAATTCTCAGTAAACATATAAGCTGTCAAATATTTGCCCAAATATTGGTTACAGATACTTAAGGGACTGTAATCAATTGCACACCTTAAACTTGTGCTGCTCACTTTTCTCATCGGTAAGTTAAAGAAAATAAAGGAGTAGAATAAAATAGCCTCTGAAGTATCTTTGTTTCTATTTGTCTATAATCTGCTTCTTAAAATTAAATAGAACCTTTTCATTCAATGATTATCAACTAGATCAGATGTCAGCAAATTACAGCCCAGCACATGAACCAAATCGAGGCTGGTTTTGAACATAAAAGTTTGATTGGGGTGTTGCCACACCATTTGATTCTGTATTGTCTATGACTGCTTTCCTGCTACAATGGCAGAGACAAAGTTGAATAGTTGTGTAGTTGCAAAAAGACTGTATGTCCCACAAAGCCTAAAACATTCACTATCTGACAATTTACAGATAATGTCTGCTGACTCCTGAACTAGATGATGAATAACAATTTATAATTCCAGAAAGCACCGATGCTCTGAGCCCAGTGAGGATAAGTCTTAATTTGACCACAGAAACTAGGGCATCTTATACTTACTTGGGTAAACCTTTAATGCAAGCAGCCAAGTCCTTCGTCATGAAGCCAGCCTCAATTGTCTCAATAGAGACTTCTTCCAAAGCATTTGCAAAGAAGGCAAGCTCTTTATTGTTATCAAGCTTTGCTCTGTGGGCTAACCCTCTGGTCCAGGCAAAAATGGAAGCTAAAAGAGGGGAAAAAAACCCAACACTCCAATCATCCTAGTTATAGAGGTTTCCAAATGTCTCATAGTTCCCAAAAACAGAATAGTTTTTTGTTTAGGTGACAGACTTCTTTAGATACTAACCACATGGGCTAGAAGTTTTAGGAGAGTTAGAAATATTTTACCAAACAGAAACTTTAAAAAAACACATTTTCATGGCATGGTACTAGTGCTTGAAACTTAAGGCATTTTCTAATTTGAAAAAGGTCACAATCTCTTCTATCTCTTGTCTATATTGGTCTCCTTTTTCCAGGCTGTAATCTCTTTTTAAAGTGCTATCTTTGAAACTTGTTGAAAGGATTTATCCATGTGACTTTTAGATTTGTAGCCTTATATGACATTTCACTGCACCAGAGGTAAAGGAAAATGCTTGTTGATAACATTCTTCTCTGTAACCTATGTTCTCCCACAAAACAGAAAAGCAAATATTGTATATTTTAAGAAGCATATTCAAATAGATCTTATTAGTAGAACAAATCAGCTACTTGGTGATGACTTTGCACACAAAACACTGAGCAGCCAAGGGAACACATCTGAGCTGCTTTGGAGAGCACTCTCTGGTGAGAAATCAATGTAAACACCATCTTACCAATGGGATTGGTGGACGTCTCCTGTCCTTTCTGGTACATGCGGTAGTGACGGGTTACAGTCCCGTGGGCAGCCTCTGCTTCTACTGTCTTGCCATCTGGACAAACCAGCACGCTGGTCATCATGCCGAGAGAGCCATACCCTGTAAGTAGCAGAGCATGAAGTATTGGGTCCAACTGCATGAAGAGCACTGAGTCTCTCAGAGATGAGAGCATAAATGACTCAATCTTGATAGGTCTTGGTAAGCAAAGTAAACAAGAGCACATGGAATCACCAATAATTCTGCCTTTCAGAAGGCAGGATCCCTGCTCCAGATGTCAGAGCCAATGGGTCTGGAAAGGCTGCATTTTCCCCTCACTTATCTCAGGGATACCTACTCCTTGATGGAGGGCTCAGGGTCCAACTGCCTACATTCCACTCTAGTTCTATGACTTCATAGCTACTGCGACTGTTTTCTTATCTGTAAAATGGGAGTAATAACAGCACCTACTTCACTAGGTTGCTGTGGGATTAGATAAATATACATATATTCATAAATATACATGAAAATAATATATATTTATATTCTTTAGTACTAGACACAGTGAGAGCTCAATCTATTATTGTTATTCTTATGTGCAATGCTCTGCTGTTCTGGGGAAATAAAGATGGATGAGAGCTGTCTCTTAAGAACCTTCAAGCTGCTCATACACTTGCTGGGAGTGGGAAGAGAAGGCAGGTAAACACAGGATCGGTTGGATCCAAGAACATCCCAGTTGCCCTTCCTCACTCTCTTTCATACCCTCAATACAACAGTTCTCTTCTGTGGTTTCTTATTGAAAGAACCACATTACAACTCTTATATCTATATAATTGATTTTCTTCTTTTCTCCATTTTTGCTACCTCCCAACATCACCTGTGAAGTTAATAATCAACCACGGAGTCATCACAAAGCAACAACACTCCTTCCTCTGTTGCATTCAGTACAAATGATTGTGAGGATATAGATAAATGGAGGGTAAGGAGAATTGTGTAACTCATTTATCTGACAAAAAGTTATCTTTTTTTTTTGAGACGGAGTCTCGCTCTGTCGCCCAGGCTGGAGTGCAGTGGAGCAATCTCGGCTCACTGCAAGCTCCGCCTCCTGGGTTCACGCCATTCTCCTGCCTCAGCCTCTCCAAGTAGCTGAGACTACAGGCGCCCGCCACCATGCCCGGCTAATTTTTTTTTGTATTTTTAGTAGAGACGGGGTTTCACCGTGATCTCGATCTCCTGACCTCGTGATCTGCCCGCCTCGGCCTCCCAAAGTGCTGGGATTACAAGCGTGAGCCACCGCGCCCGGCTCAAAAAGTTATCTTTAACCAGATTGATGTACTGATTTTCAAACTGAGAGGAGATGCTTAACACTGATAAGAGGGAGAAAAAGTAGTACTTCTTGGGAAAAACAAACCTAATTAAAGTTAACAAACATTCATCTGGGGAGATTCAAGTTCACACAGCTACCAAGGGCAACTGAAACTGAAGGGCAACTTGGCGCTGAGGAAACCAGGTGCTGTGTTTCTGTTGATTTGGCCCTTGTCCCATGCATGAAACTTCTCCTGGAATTTCTGTAAACAGCCCTAGGGTTCTTTGCTCAATTTATTTGTGTGTAAGCTAAGCAGTAAACAAAAACACTTTTGTTGTTGTTGTTGTTGTTGAGACAAGAGTCTTGCTCTGTTGTTGCCCAGGCTGGAGTATAGGGGCGTGATCTCGGCTCACTGCAACCTCCTCTTCCCAGGCTCAAGAAATTCTCATGCCTCAGCCTCCTGAGTGCCAGGGACTATAGGCATGTGACTGCACCTGGCTAATTTTTGTATTTTTTTTTTAAAGTAGAGATGGGGTTTTTCTGTGTTGGCCAGGCTGGTCTTAAACTCCTGGCCTCAAGTGATCCACTGCCTTGGCCTCTCAAAGTGCTAGGATTACAGGCGTGAACCACTGTGCCCAGCCAAACACATTTGTTTTATATTCTACCAGAACAGCAGCTGGCAGAGGGACATGAGTAGGTCCTGCTGCCCGATAAATGAGCTTTGCAGGCACCAAAGCTTGGTTATGACATGATCAGCTCCTCACTTTATCCCTCCTTGCCTGAGTGCCCTGGTTTTTTTACATTTTCACCAAAGGACAAGGAGGGCAGGGAAAGGGAGTGATTTTCAGATCAGGTAGGCTTTGAAACTTCAAGGACTGACACTGGAGCCAGGAGTGTCAATCCACTAATTTACTTCCCATGTGGTCTTGGGTAAATCACTTCTCTAGTCTGAGCTTAATTTCCTTAGCTGTCAGATAAGATGGTGGACCTGGAGGTTTAACATTCCATGATTTTACAGCAAAGGACTACAGAACTCCCCTTCCCAAATTAGAGAACTACCCTGAAATGACCCAGTTCCTACAGACCAGGCTCCATCTCTGTACCTTGGGCCACAGAGTCCGACTGCACGTCACCATCATAGTTTTTACAGGCCCAGATGAAGCCTCCCTCTGATTTCATAGCTTGGGCCACCATGTCATCGATGAGCCTATGCTCATACCAGATCTTTTGGGCTTCAAATTGGGACTTGTACTGCCTGGGAAACAAAAAAGAGAATAATAATGAAGAAAATTGATTTTGTTAGGGGTATCATCTGCTTGTCCCAAACAGAAGACGGGACACACAAGAAGCAGCATATTTTAGTAGAAGTAGCAGAAACTCAGGAATCTGACAGACATTGGCTCAAATCTCAGCCCAATCATTTTCTAACTGTAAAACTCAATTTGGCCATCTGTAGGAACAATTTTACCCACCTTGCAGGGAAGCTGTGAGAATTAAGTGAGACAGTAGAGTATCCCAATGACTACTTCACTTTTCAGTTTTCATTATACTATAGATCAGATTCTTGAGATTCAGCTTATTTTAAAAATACATTTTTGAAAAGACTGTTCTACTTCTTGGTGTCATTCAGGTAAGTAAAATATATTCCAGACAGTTTCTGGGCTTGGTATAGATGGGCAGCAGGAGGAGGAATCAAAATGCCTCAGGAACATTTTGGCCTGAACACTTGCACCTAAAGAGAGTTATGCCAATCTTAAATATCAACACATGCTCACCTCCTGTGCTGTGGAAGCCAGTGTTGTCATAAACTTAGACTTAAGTTCAAATGACTCCACTAAAACAGAATTTTAAATTCTAACGATGGGCTTCAGAAAGAATGGAAATGGGTCTGACTTACAAACTCACACATGAAAAATTAGAACTTCCTATCACTAACAGGGTACAAGTTTATTTAAACATTAAAGAACCTGGCTCTGAAAAAAATTCATGTGGGGAGCTTATTTAAGAACACGTTTATCTTATAAAAGCAACTCAGAGTGGTTTTGTTTCCCTCCTGCTAAACCTCAGTTTTGCCCTTATCTTTAAGATAGACAGTGATGATTTTCACTCAGTTTCCCCAGAATCAAAGGGATAGGGAGATACATACTCTATATGCAAATGTCAGCTTACTTGAGAATAAAGAAAAAGTTAAAAAAGAACTATAGTTACTTGTCATATATCTCCTGAAAGATGTCTTTAAAACGCCCATCATATTTCTTCAGAATAGTGTTTTTGGTGCTCAGATACAAAGGCCAACCCTTAGACAGAGCCATTTGGAAGGAACTGTGTGCAAAATCTTCAATTGACTTATCTTGATTATACATCCCCATGGCAACACCACCACCCTCTGTAGAGGAGAAACCAATGAGAGGAAAAAAAGGGAGAAGAATAAATGTAATGTAGTTGTAATAAGGCTAAAGTCACCCACCACAACCAAATGACCTGCTTCTCAGCTCTCACATCTGAGACTAGATTTCAGAAGTCCCAGACAGGTTTCCAACCTGAATATTCCACAAATTTCTGAGGCATATAATGAGAGAAAAGCCAGTTCTAGATAAGGACATTCTACCTTGTTTTGGAAGGACAACAGAAATGAAAAAACAGTCTTTAAAATCCTGAAGATGCAGAAATACCAAAAACTGATATGAACCATAAATACATGTAAGAAAAGGCAAATAATTTTGAAACTTCTTTTACATACTGATATGGTTTGGATATTTGTCCCTTCCAAATCTCATGTGGAAATGTGATTCCCAATGTTGGAGGTGGGGCCTGGTGGGAGGTGATTGGAACATGGGGTTGGATCCCTTATGAATGGCTTAGGACCATTCCCTTTGGTGATTACGTGAGTTCTCGCTCAGTTAATTCACTTGAAATCTGGTTGTTTAAGAGTCTGGGACCTCCCCCTTCTCTTTCTCTTGCTCCCGCTCTTGCCATGTGATACACCTATTGTCTGTTCGCCTTCTGCCAAGATTGGAAGCTTCCTGAGGCCCTCACCAGGAACAGGTGTTGGAGCCAGGCTTGTACAGCCTGCAGAACTGAGCCAATTAAACTTTTCTTTATAACTTATGCAGCCTCAGGTATTTCTTTTTTTTTTTTTTTTTTTGAGATGGAGTCTCGCTCTGTCACCCAGGCTGGAGTGCAGTGGCGCAATCTCGGCTCACTGCAAGCTCCGCCTCCCGGGTTCACGCCATTCTCCTGCCTCAGCCTCTCCGAGTAGCTGGGACTACAGGCGCCCACCACCACACCCGGCTGATTTTTTTGTATTTTTAGTAGAGACGGGGTTTCACCATGGTCTTGATCTCCTGACCTCGTGATCCGCCCCACCTCGGCCTCCCAAAGTGCTGGGATTACAAGCGTGAGCCACCGCGCCCGGCCTAGCCTCAGGTATTTCTTTATAGCAATGCAAGAATGGACAAACACCCTACCTTTACAATTCCCAACATCTATTTTAAACTTTAGGGGTGCACTCAATCCTCAGTTATTGAGAAAAACTTACATTTCAAATACTGAATGAAAATTCTTATAATCTCCTGGAGGATACTGAGCACTCCTACTGTAGTTGGTAGAAATAAGTAGAAATAATTATGCTACATGTAATCACTGTGTTTTACAACTCTTATTGAACTTTGTTATTACTTAAAGATAG
The DNA here is from genome assembly GCF_009828535.3 of Hylobates moloch. Lineage (NCBI taxonomy): Eukaryota > Metazoa > Chordata > Mammalia > Primates > Hylobatidae > Hylobates > Hylobates moloch. The sequence continues at coordinate 33,726,211 of NW_026652276.1, read as the reverse complement.
AAATTGAATCCATGCCAATGCTCAGGGTTAACTTGGGTTCAGGGTGAAATGTGCTGAAGCCTGCAGAACCAGATTCCAATAGATATTATTTGGAAGAGGCAAGAAAAACAAAAGGTAGGTGAGTGTTGGGTTTTTTGTTTGTGTGAGTGCTTTCAACAACTTCAATAGTGAAGGAAAAGGGCCCACTAATTCTTTCAACAACTTTTGGGTGGGATTTGTCATCAAAGGTAGCAGGGTAGCTGGGAAAGAAAAGGCAAAAAGCAAATGTTCTACTTTTTCACAGGATAAATACCCAGAAGGGCAAGAAGAAAACTTCAGCAAATATATAAGGAAATCTCTTCCAGATACAAACTCTATCAGAGCAAAGGGCAGGATTATATGCTGGGTGATTTGAGAATATTAATATTTAATGTATATAATTCATGCACAGCAGATTTCTGCCAACTTCTCTCTGTGCTTTAAGATAAATGCATAATCATCTCCTTGTCTTTGCCTAAAGGCATTTCCAATTAAGTGGGTAACCCTTTTGTGCCTTTATTCATGCCACAAGAAGGTATGGAAGCAAATTACTTCTTTATGTCAGGTTTTGGGTTTTGCAAAAACACTATAGATTCAGATTATATTTTTAGGCAGTTACATAACTAACGTTAAAAAAGCAATGAAAATATTATCTAAATCATTTGTTTAAAAAAAAAAAAAGAAGCTTATGCTACAGTCATACATACCTTCAAAGTTATGTACCAGGTATGTCACCTTTTGGGTTCCGTCACTTGGTGTGTAGGTTATCTCTACTTTTCCAGGCCCAGGAACAACAAAATCAGTTGCTCTGTACTGTGTAGGGGGGAAAAAGGTATAAAGAAAAAAAAAATACCCTAGCAGGAATTGTAAAGAAAATATTCATATAATATAGACCTAGAAGACACCTAGACAAATAGGGCAGTATGTCAAACTTTTTTTTTTTTTTTTAGGAGATGGGGATGAAGAGGTCCAGACGTCCCCCCAAATCAATAAATATTTGTTAGGTGCCTATATGAGGTACAGGAAAGTTTTCTGAGCACTGATCTGAAGAGGACAGAGAATAACATAAGCCACTTTCCTTTAGGAAGTTTACAACCCAATAAAGACATATGTAAGTGAAAAGTAATATAAGAGCTTTCAAATGCCAAAAGAGGGTATAGACACCGCAACCCCCTCCAAAAAAAAAAAAAAAAAAAACTATAGGATGACAGAGGAAAAGAGGTGACCATGGCAAGGAAGTCAGGGAAGTCTCCCTAGAGGGTGATGATAACAATACCAATTGTAGTACTGAGGTAGCTAATGCTTTGTCCTACTCCATGCCAGATGCTTTAAGTGCTTAACGTGCATCATCTCATTTGATTCTTACATCCATCTTACAAGGAGGGAACTATGATATCGTAGAAATAATGCATCCAGGGTCAAAGGACTTGAGGTCTGGTCCTTACTTAGGCCATCGGGGCTCGGTCTCACGGTATCATTGTTACTAGTGTTATAGGACTTGTTCATATGGAGCAATCCAATCATTCTGGGAGCAGCTACAATGGGATGATGATGATTTTTAGGAAAGGGCTGTTCAAGGACAGGCACCTCCCTCATGGGCCTCAGCTACTCAGTGGAATAATATGCCTGGCATATACTAGATATCCACAAGTCTTTACTGCATTGTGTCTTCTTCAATGACTTGCATTAGATACTTGCAGAGTTGGGTACCAGCAGGCACTGGCCACATCTATATGTGTAGAGAAATACTAATAACAACTGGTAAAAGAGCAGTAAGTAACAATAAAGATTAAATACCTACTTTACACAGAACATTTTTGACATATAAAATCCATAAAGTAAATATGGGTGGTAATTTATTACTATTTCTGAAAAGGGAGAAAATGAGGCACCAAAGCACCATAAATGCTTTGTATGGGTTTATGTATATTTAAACAGTCCGTGAATCAACCTGAGGTTTGAAATTCTCTTTCTGGACTTTAATAAATAGAATGGCCATTTTTACAAATGACTGATGCCAAAATAATTTTAAAAAAAAAAGAGAAAAAAAAAGGAAGGCCGGGCATGGTGGCTCATGCCTGTAATCCCAGCACTTTGGGAGGCGGAGGCAGAGGCGGGCGGATCACAAGGTCAGGAGTTTGAGACCAGCCTGACCAACATGGTGAAACTTCGTCTCTACTAAAAACACAAAAATTAGCCGGGCGTGGTGGCATGTGCCTGTAATCCCAGCTACTCAGGAGGCCGAGGCAGGAGAATTGCTTGAACCCGGCAGGCAGAGGTTGCAGTGAGCCAAGATTACACCACTGCACTCCAGCCTGGGCGACAGAGTGAGACTCTGTCTCAAAAACAAAAAACAAAAAGGATATACACAGAAAAAAGGCAAGACTGAGCTGGAAAGAATCTAGGGTGATGTTTGCAAGATTAGCGAGTTTGCACCACTGCCATTCTACCTTCCCTTGCTTGGGCCCCTGGGAGCTATTTCTGAAGGCTTTGGCCAGGATGAAAGGATAGTTTTAGCCACAGGGTGGAACAAAGTTAACTGACCCCTCAAGGACTAAACTGTTTACCCTCAACACACTGTTTTCAATGATGGCTACATTAAAACCTCTGGATTTCAGCATGAGAGATTCCTGTTTTTAAGGTCCTTTTAAGACATAAACTACTTTCTATGAAAGTCTGAAACCTCAGTTTCAGCACTGAACTTTGATTTTATTTACTTGGCAGTTTTTTTGCTTAATTTGGCAACAAGCCTACTGGTACAGAAGTAAAGAAGCAATACTTTCCTTCCAGGCAGGAAGGAATGCTTTAGTGAGGCTGCTTTCAACTACCGAGTCAGTTTTTTTTTTCTTTTTCTTTTTCGAGACAGGGTCTTGCTCTGTTGTGTAGGCAGTGGTGTGATCATAGCTCATAGCTGTAACCTTGAACTCCTAGGCTTAAGGGATCCTCAGGCCTCAGCCTCCCAAGTAGCTGGGATTATAGGCACATGCCACTCCACTCAGCTTTGCCTAAACTCACTTTGTATATGAATAAACAACAAAACTGGCTCTTCCATGAGCAATTGACATAATTATTGAAATACTTTTCATTTTTGTAGAGACAGGGTTCTGCTATGTTGTCCAGGCTAGTCTCAAACTCTGGCCTCAAGCAGTGCTTCCAACTTGGCCTCCAAAGTGCTAGGATTACAGGTGTGAACCATGGTACCCAGCCAGTTTTTTCTTTTATGCATGATGGGATGTTTAATACAATCTTTGGTGGTTCTCAAGTTGGCACATTAGATTCACCTGGGGAGCTTTAAAATGCCTGAACCCCATGGAATTCAGATTTTAATTTGTGTAGGGTGGTACTCAAGCATTGGAACTAAAACAAACAAATCAAGCAAAGCAAAACAAAACCACCAAAAAAACTTGTAAGGGGATCCTATTGTGCAGCCAGTGTTGAAAACCACAGATCTGGTTGAACCATATGAAATTACCAACATAAAAATGGCAATATCATATGGTATAACTGAATAAAAGGATAAAGGAAAAAAAACAGCATGTTTGAAAAAAATGTGTTGAGATGGACGCCTATTTGTAAGTTTATTTGTATTTGCCTTTAGCTAAATGTGTGTAAATATACAGTTATACATATATGCATTTCTCAATTTTGTACCTTGCTTAATGGGTGTAGATACCAAAAGATAAGAATAAAACACATATAAGTTGGAAATTTCTGGCCATGAAAAAAAAAAACATGGAAAATCACATTATTGCCAACATGACTTACTTGATCCCCATAAGCATGACGACCTATGATGATAGGTTTTACCCATCCACTCACAAGCCGGGGGATATTTTTGCAGATAATGGCTTCTCTGAAGACCGTGCCACCCAGAATATTTCGTATGGTGCCATTTGGTGATTTCCACATTTGTTTCAACTTGAACTCCTCAACCCTCTTCTCATCAGGAGTGATAGTGGCACATTTGACGCCAACATTATACTTCTTTATAGCTTCTGCAGCATCCTTGGTGACTTGGTCGTTGGTGGCATCACGATTCTCTATGCCTAAATCATAGCTTGAAAGAGAAAAATTAGAAGCAAATTTTTTCAGACAAATGGATAGTTATAACCTGTAACTGCAGTGATGGCATATAGAGCTCACTATGCAGAAAGTGAAGGCTCCGAGTACACCAAAATCTGCCAAGTTTTAGCATTAGCACACAGAAGATGGGTGCCAACTAAAAAGAGAACTGAGAGGCTAGACTGCTGGGCTGCCCCTCCTCTTGTAATGGGAAGCTATCAGGAAACTGAATGGAAACCATCAAACTCTGCCCTTTGCCTCCTGTTTTTCACCAGATAGAGGCAATAATGGCCTGGTTTCTCTCCATATAATTAGTGTAATTAAGTGTAAGTCTAAGGACCACCTTTTTCCCTTAGTAAATATTGCTCTTTAAAAATAAAAGCGGGTGGGAGGGCTTAAAGGATTTTTTGTATTTTGACATTAAAGTGGTGGGAGGTAAAGATGTGACAGTTGATGCCAAAAATGCGAATGACTCCTTCATTAATGCCAGTTAGTCATAAAATGAGCCTTTCCCTTTTTTTTTTTTTTTTTTTTTTTGAGACGAGTCTCGTTTTGTTGCCCAGGCTGGAGTGCAGTGGCACGATCTTGGCTCACTCAACCTCTGCCTTCCTGGGTTCAAGTGATTCTCCTGCCTCAGCCTCCCGAGTAGCTGGGACTACAGGCATGCACCACCATGTCCAGCTAATTCTTTCTCTAATTCTTGAGCAAGTGTTTGTGCTGGAAACAAGCCTACAGTTTACTGGGTAAGTAAAGGAATCCATCAATGGTTTTGTACATACCAGAGAGTAATAGCTTAATATACACCAACACTAAGATCGCAGGTCATTCAGAGCTGAAAGAATGTTGGTTGTCCAGGGAGCATAGAAAATGACTGCAAAGCTTTATTTGAAGCATGTAATAGTTTGTTAAAAAGCAAGAAAACAAAATAATGTAACAATTTATTCTGTTCTCCAAGAATTTAAAGAAAAGTTTTTCAGCTCTTAAAACCTGCCTCTAGATTTTTTTGGTTCCCTTATCTTCCTTTCTTAGATCTCCTACCCAACTCATGATGCAAACAGAGACAGTAATCTTGACATATTTCCAAATAAAAATAACTCCCAATTGCTTCGACTTTAGATAATTCATATAAATCTAGCAAAGTCATGTCCTTCTTTATCTTCTTGCATAGGAAATGCTGATCCAATCCCAACTCCAACAGGAAGTATGATCAGTAGTTTTCAAGTTCCTAGGAACCATTTCTCATGAGGAGAATCTATCAGCAAATTAGTAGATTTTTTGCTTGTCTTCTTAACATTTCTAAGAAGGTAAGAAAGGAAGGAACAAATTGCCCGGACCACCATCCAGCCTACATAAAACAAACTATCTGTTCCATTCTCCTGAAAAAGAACCAGTCAGTGATAATAATAGGAATTTTGGAAAAATTTAAAACTTGTTTGAGCCTCCAAAAATTATCTAGTCTGTAGCCACCAACTTTTTTCCTCCTAGTCATAGTAACTCCCCTTTAAAACTCCTCATGATTCTACTCTAGAAGAGAACCCTGCCAGTTCACCTACTGTCATGTAAAGTCCTGAAACAGGAGTTCCTAAAACGCTTTTTTATTTTATTTTATTTATTTATTTTTTTTGCACACAAAACAATAAACATTTTCTAAAAGTACATACGAACAAAAAGATGCATATCAAACATATTAGGAAGGTTGCACATGGGAAGATGGGGAATAGAAATGGGGGGTGGGAATTAAAGAAAATAAATGAGAGAGGGACTTTGTATGGATCAATGATAATAACTCAATCCTCTATTTGACAAAGAAGAAGGAGAAGAGGAAGAAAAAGAAAGTGGGATAAAGGATCAGAAAGGGAGGAAAATAGAAAAAATTAGAGTATGACTCCAGGGTAGACCTGTTTTGTTGTCGCTTGGTTCGTTTGACAGTTGCATTTTTCATATGTTTCGCCATGTTGGCCAGGCTGGTCTCCAGCTCCTAGCCTCAAGTGATCAACCCGCCCCAGCCTCCCAGAGTACTGGGACTACAGGCGTGAGCCACCACGTCCAGCCCCCACATTGCTTCTGGCCTCTGTGGTAGACCTCCCAGACGGGGCGGCCGGGCAGAGGCGCTCCCCACATCACAGACGGGGCGGCCAGGCAGAGGTGCTCCTCACTTCCCAGACGGGGTGGCCGGGCAGAGACGCTCCTCACATCCCAGAAGGGGCGGCCGGGCAGAGGCCCTCCTCACTTCCCAGACGGGGCGGCCGCGCAGAGGTGCTCCTCACTTCCCAGACAGGGCGGCCGGGCAGAGGCGCTCCTCACATCCCAGACGATGGGTGGCTGGGCAGAGGCGCTCCTCAGTTCCCAGACGGGGCAGCCGGGCAGAGGCGGTCCTCACTTCCCAGACGGGGCGGCCGGGCAGAGGCGCTCCTCACTTCTTCCCAGACGGGGCGGCCGCGCAGAGGCGCTCCTCACTTCTTCCCAGACGGGGCGGCCGGGCAGAGACGCTCCTCACTTCCTAGACTCCTCACATCCCAGACCATGGGTGGCCGGGCAGAGGCGCTCCTCACTTCCCAGACAGGGCGGCCGCGCAGAGGGGCTCCTCACTTCCCAGACGGGGCGGCCAGGCAGAGTCGCTCCTCACATCCCAGACGATGGGCGGCCGGGCAGAGGCGCTCCTCACATCCCAGACGATGGGCGGCCGGGCAGAGACGTTCCTCACTTCCTAGACGGGGTGGCGGCTGGGCAGAGGCGCTCCTCACCTCCCAGACGGGGCGGCCGGGCAGAGGAACTCCTCATAACCCAGACGATGGGCGGCTGGGCAGAGACGCTCCCCACCTCCCAGACGGGGCAGCGGCCGGGCAGAGGCTGCAATCCCAGCACCCTGGGAGGCCAAGGCAGGCGGCTGGGAGGCGGAGGCTGCAGCGAGCCAAGACCACGCCACCGCACTCCAGCCCGGGCAACACTGAGCACCGAATGATTGAGCCTCCATCTGCAGTCCCAGCACCTCGGGAGGCTGAGGCGGGCAGAGCACTGGAGACCAGCCTGGCCGACATGGCGAAACCGTGCCTCCAGCCAAAGGAGAAAAACCAGGGAGGGGTGGTGGCGCGCGGCGGCAATCCCAGGCAGCCCGCAGGCCAGGGCAGGAGAATCACGGGAGCCGGACGCAGGGAGTCTGCAGCGAGCCGAGTTTACTCCAGCCTGGGCCACAGAGGGAAGAAAGAAAGAAAAGGAAGGAAGGAAGGACGGACGGACGGACGGAAGGAAGGAAGGAAGGAAGGCAGGCAGGCTAAAACGCTGTTTTTTTAACCTAGTTGGAAGATGTTTTTATGCCTAATTTCCTATGTTTGGTTGACTTCTGCAAGTATTTATATCTTATCATGATTTCTATTTATCATGATTTCAATATAGACATCAGCAGCTTAGGTTTAGAACAATTAAAAAGTATGCTTAATGACATTATGTGAATTAAATGTCTCCACTTAAACAGGTCCTTAGGACAAATTTTGATGACTAATTCTGGGCTGAGGCAAACACACTTAGAGTTGCCAATAGTTTGGCTGAAACATGTTGTTCAATATTTTTCTATGCCAGTCTTCAACCACTTTATCCTTTTAAAAATTCTATCTCTACCTAAAGGTACAAAGAACAGAAGCAAGTTTATAAAAAACACAGCGAAAAAAAATGAGAGAATTACACAGACTTTTGCATCTGTCCCCAAGCACTTTACACACAGGGCAAAGGGACACAGGATTTAAGGGAATTCTGCCGGAAAGGAGGGGTTCAATTAAGTAACGTCATGAATTCTTTCTGCACTACAATTGTATGAAAAGGGCAAAAGGTGAGGAATGAAAGGGAAACAAGTCCATTGACTAAGTAGAGTGATAGAAAATTGAGTTTGAAATGACAAAATTGTGTTAACTGCATTTAGTTTCTTACATCCTCTCTTATTTCCCTTTTCTCAATACATTGTATTCTTAGCCACTGCTTTATTACAAATAAAACCTTCACAGGAAACAGAAGGTTAGAAGAATCTGAAAATCATTCTTTCCCTTATAATTCTTGACTTTTAGATGATAAATCCAGTTTTTCTAGCAGTATGTTAAAATTAGAAGATTCATCTGAATATATTTAGGCTTAAAACAAACTTTATTCACAAAACACAGCTATATAAAAAAAGCTAACTTCACCTCAAAATAATTCAGATTACATTCTTTTTTTTTTTTCCCTGTTTTTCCTTCCCTTTTTTTTTCTTTTTCTTTTTTAAAGTGATGGGGTCTCACTCTGTTGCCCAGGCTGGACTTGAATTCCTGGTCTTGAGGGATCCTCCTGCCTCTGCCTTCTAAGTAGCTGGGACTTCAGGTGTGCACCACCATGCCCAGCCAGATTATACTTTCTGAGTTTGCTACACGGAGGGGTAACTCATTTACCTATGTAGATCCAATTCCACGTAGGGAAAAATGAGTTTCTCTTTAATCAATTCCCAAATGATTCGTGTCATTTCATCTCCTTGCATCTCTACCACAGAACCACCACTGATTTTTTTGGACATTCTGACTTCAATAAACCTAAAAAGAAAAAAAAAAATAACATGCCTTGTCATTTATTTCATTATAAAGTGGAAACAAAATATATAAACAACATAGTGACTACTAAAAGAACAATTCATGCAATTCAATTTATGTGCAGTTGAATAAAAAGCTAGCAACAGCAATTCTATTTACCATTAGAATTGAGTATGTTCTCTGAACAAAGTATTGTGTTATGTTTCACATGTGGTTTCTGAGCTAGCCCTTGTAACAATCCTAAAAAATGGACATCATTTCCCCATTTTACTTTGTTAAAACAAAAAGAGCTTTCCCAAGGCCACCTAGCTGGAGCATGGGAGAGCCTGACCCTATAACATGCCCTTCATAATGCAATCATTCTCAACTACTGGTTTGTCTTAAGAAATGAGATTATTTCCACAATCTCATGTTTATTGAACACTTCAGTCCAACTCATCATTTTACTGGGCTCTCAAGATGTGCAGAATGGTGAGTGCTAGTATTTCTCCTCCTTTTAAGAGGCTGTTTTTGTTATTTAATAAAAATAACTAGCCATGAGGAGATTCAACTGGTTCTTGTGACCCATATTCAGGGAAACTTTAAGTCTAAAAGCGAGATGAAGAATTCCTGGTGGAACTGTTTTCCTAGAGATAACACAGACATTGGAGATGTGGGGCTAAATACAACAAAGTGGTTTCTCAATTAGAAGAATCTCTATACAGTAGGGCCACTGCCCAGGACCCAAGCATGTCCCTGTCATTTTCTTCTGGCTGTTCACAGGCAAGGGTAAGCTGCTAGTGAGTGGGATAGGACAAACTGTGCATTGTCCTAGGAAGATAGCACTTTAAGGATAGGGTGTGGGGGTAGCATATACAAATCAATCTGATTCTCAGAAAGTGCAAGGTTGGACCCTTTGGAAGAAATGAAACTGTCCCAGCTTGTCCCTAGAGGTAGAAGAAGCTCTGAGCCTGCTAAAAGTTATCTATTCCTTCCAATGATGCTCTAATCGAAACTCTTTTTTAATCCAACAACACAGCTGCAAATTGCTTTCATTCCCTTAAGTACTAAAAAAGTCAAGAGAATTGACTTTAAAGAATTATTAGATAAGAGGCCTAAAATAGTCTTTCTTGAAAAATTGAGCTAAAGTAATTTGGTCTTTAAATAAAAATGTAGGCCGGGCGTGGTGGCTCACGCTTGTAATCCCAGCACTTTGGGAGGCCGAGGCGGGTGGATCACGAGGTCAGGAGATCGAGACCACGGTGAAACCCCGTCTCTACTAAAAATACAAAAAAACTTAGCCGGGCGTGGTGGCGGGCGCCTGTAGTCCCAGCTACTCGGAGAGGCTGAGGCAGGAGAATGGCGTGAACCCGGGAGGCGGAGCTTGCAGTGAGCCGAGACTGCGCCACTGCACTCCAGCCTGGGCGACAGAGCGAGACTCCGTCTCAAAAAAAAAAAAAAAATAAAAAAATAAAAATAAAAATGTAATGATTAGTAGACAGTAAGCCTCTGTTTCTTGACAAGCCTAGATGTATTTCCAGTCCCCAGACCCATTTTCACTTCCCAAATTTGTAATTCTAGAATTCTTCTTACTAGTGTTTAGGAGATTCCTTTGGGGAACCTTCTGGAACTGAACTAGACTAAAAGAAATGAACAGAATGGTGTGGATGAGTCAATTACTTCCCATTTGTAATGTCAAGTATAATTTGTAGTACAGCTGAAAGCATATGATTCAGTTCATGTTTGATTCCATGTCACACCTATCCTTATTTTAAAACAAAGCAAAAAAGGAGGCAGTGAACTTATCTGGTTCCTGATATTACACTTCCATGGCCATGCCCCTATATAGTATGACGCAACAGTCATGATATGGCAATTTATTCTTGATGGCAAATACAGTTAATAGAGGTCAAATATTGTACCTAAAATGTGAAGACTGATATCTTTTTAGTTCACTATTTCCTTCTCAGTTAAAGCAACTGTACTCTCTGCAGTAATCTTTCTTTATCTTATAATGCATACTTCAGACGCTTCAGGTTTTCCTCACATTACTTAGCCATGAAATTTTTACCATCTTTTAACTAAAACAGTGAAGCTTTATTGTTACTACCACGTGGAACATAATTGTATTTCTTCTGGATCTGATTTCCATGGGATGGGCTCGAGGCCCCACTGGACTGACTTCTCCACCTTTGTTGCCCCTCAGATTTTGTCTCCACTCCAACCCCAACTTCAGAAGGAAGGGCTGTTCCAAGACCAACAGGCACCAGCTCATTTAATTTTAAAGTAGCTGAATCCTATCTCCTAACATACTTGTGCAATTCCAGAAAATAAACCTGGAATAACAATACAGAGTAGTTTAATGAAAAAAAGAGCCATTTAATATTATTTTCATCAACCTCAAGTTTTTGGCCAGATTGTTTTTTGCTGAGTTCATGAACTACAATAATTTCTGGGCGAAAATGATCTCTTGCAGATAAGACACTGTATTAAAAGAAACAAGGAAGCTGTTGGAATTCGTTGTTGGAAATATTCCTCACTCATTCCCTTGCAGTGCCTTGGCCTGCCCCAAGACCAGTTAAACACTGTACTGCCACATCAAAGAAAGTATAGAAGAAGGGGGAAAATTGCTAATTCTCACCTTGACAGTGAATGAATTTCTTATCACCCCAATTCCTCCCAGTCTTGCAGACTCAACTGAATGTAGTTTATCTCCTAAAACAAAACAAGGAATAAAAGTGTTAACATACAGAACACTCACAGGAGAATTTAGCTGTTTTTAATACCTGCCAGACAGCCCAGTTTATCCGGTTTAAAGTACAGTGCTGAGTGTACTCGGAGGGACAAAGGCCAGTTTTAGGCCCGCAGGCACTTTCCAAATAAAGGTCACGGGGACACAATTTATCTCTGCGTGTGCGAGGGCGTGCCCCCGCTTCGCCGCCCGTTAGGTCTTCGGGTTTGCACGTCCTTGCTCTTGGCCTGCACCCGTCCTTATGGCCGTTGTGCAAGAGGGCTGCAACCAAGGCTGGATCGGTACCTCCTTCCAGGTCTCCACGCCCGCCCCTCCCCTCCCCTCGCTGGTGCTGGGACCTTTTAAACTCCAGGCACCCGGAACTGGCGGGGGTGTTTCCCCCAGTCCCCTCTCGCCCCGCGTGGCCTAGCGACCCCTCTGAAGGCCGCTGGAGCTCCGCCTCTCCAAGCCCCCTGGCGGACGCGAGGGATCCGCCTCAAGGCTATTCCTCGCCGCCTGAGTTCCCTGCAGACGCCCGTCTTCGGCTTACAGCCTTCTTTGCATCCAGTCCCCAGCTGCTGCACGTTTTATTCCTCCTACACTCTAGGCTTAGTCTTCTACATGCATTCTCGCAACTTCCACCCCTCGATCTTCCAACCCAAGTGCAGACCGGATTTTCCCCTTGTCACTGCATCCAACTTCCTCACCGCCCAATTTCTCCCTCCCATGCCTAAAAGCAGGCCTTCTGCATATTCAAGCATCCAGCATCCCCTCCTTCCATTTTCTTTTCCCATTCTCAATACCTGGATTTGTTCCCTTCTTTGCACGCAGGCCTCGACTCCTTCCACACCCAAGATCTGCGCTTTTTTCCTTTACCCCATTCCTGCCTTCTGCGGAATTAGAGCCACCCCCCGACAGCCAGGGGCCGGGGCCGCCCCTCGGAGCCTGAGGTTACCTGCCGGGATGATATGCTGGCGAAGAGTTGGGGCGCCACAGCCGCTCACAAGCTCAGACTCACGAGCACAGCCTGGCAATCCCAAACCGGACTCACACTGCCTCAGCTTCTGAAGTAGACTCTGCAGAAACCCGGGACCATAGGGCGGGTCCGAGCTTTTCCTCTTCCCGGCTTTGTCCCCTCCCAGGCCCCGCCTCCTCAGCCCACCTCCCCCCAGCTCCGCCCCCGACACACCTCCAATCGCCATGTGCCAATTCCCGTGGGATGGGCGGAGTCAGCGAGAGGGGCGTGGCCACAGTCAAGGATGGAGAATCCATGGTGCCGCTTTCCCGGTGATCCTGGTGGGGGAAGGGGTTGCCGCCCGGCATAGATTCAGTCCCGAATTCCGACAGCGAAGAGACTCGTATGCCACCTGCAGGCCGGGGAGCGGGGGGCGCTGGGGCTGCACCACCCCGAACTTTGTAACAATCTAGAGCACCACGGAGTGAGTTTCCAGGTCGACATAAAAGCGAACGGGACAGGGCGCCCCGGGCGGCGGCAGCTTGGCCGGCCCGCTGCCTGGCGCGCCCCCGAGAGGCGGTAATGGAACGTGCCTTTGGCTGAAGAGTGCTCCCGGCCAGCGCGGGGTCGCCTAGGGGGTTCTGCGCTGCCGAATGCAAAGGATGGAACAGTTACACAAGCAGGTCCTGACACCACATATGTCTAGGTCTTTAGAAACTCCATTGATTGTTTGCATTAGAAGATAATGAATGGGATTCTTATTATTTTCTTTTTAAAGACAGGGTCTTGCTCTGTCGCCCTGGCTGGAGTGCAGTGGAGTGATCACCGCTCACTGCAGCCTTGACTTCCTGGGCTCAAGAGATCCTCCCACCTCAGCCTTCCGAATAGCTGGGATTACAGGTGCACACAACCACACTCAGCTAATTTTTCTTTCTTTCTTTTCTTTTTCCTTTGGTAGAGACGGAGTTTCACCATGTTGCCCAGGCTGGTCTTGAACTCCTGGACTCAAGTGATCGGCCCTCCTCGGCCTCCCAAAGTCCTGGGATTACAAGCGTGAGCCACCATGCTCAGTCGGTGGGGGATTATCTGTGATCCAATGAAGCTGGACTAGAGATGTGAAGCCTTAGAAAACGGTGGATTGAAAAAAGAATTTTAGTCCCTTCCAGAGATTACATTTTGTGTGTTCACTGCTCTCAAAAACATGAAAATAAAGAGTATTTTATATTGTGATTTGTAGGATAATAGCATGCTTGTATATTGCTGCCCAGAATTTAATGCTCCAATATTTATTTATTTATTTATGAGACAGAGTCTTGCCCTGTCACCCAGGCTGGTGCAGTCTCGGCTCACTGCAACTTCCGCCTTCTGGGTTCAAGTGATTCTGCTCTTTCAGCTTCCCAAGTAACTGGGACTACAGGTGTGCCACCACGCTAAGCTAATTTTTGTATTTAGTAGAGACGGTGTTGCACCATGTTGGCCAGGTTGGTCTTGAACTCTTGACCTCAAGTGATCCGCCTGCCTCGGCCTCCCAAAGTGCTGGGATTACAGGGGTGAGCCACCGCGTCCAGCCTCCAAAATTTATTTTAAAAAATTATCTCTAACATTGAATTAGTACATTATTCTTTGAAGATAAGCTGATCTACATGGTACTACTCAAGGTGCACTTTGGACACCAGAGGGCACTGGTATTTTTCCCGAGAGAAAAGAAAAAAGCATACACCCTGTCAACTTGGTTTTTGAGGTGGCTTAAGGGATATTGGCAGCCACCTCCATTTATTCCTGTAGAACTGTTTAGAGAGGTATATGAGCTTTTTGAAGGGGGTCTGCCCCTCCACACCTGTGGGTATTTCTCATCAGGTGGAGCCGAGAGACTGAGAAAAGAAATAAGACACAGAGACAAAGTATATAGAAAGAACAGTGGGCCCATGAGACTGGTGCTCAATGTGCGAGGACCTGCACCAGCGCTGGTCTCTGAGTTCCCTCAGTATTTATTGATCACTATTTTTACTATCTTGGCGAGGGGAGTGTGGCAGGGCAACAGGGTGATGGTGGGGAGAAGGTCAGCAGGAAACATGTGAGCAAAGGAATCTGTATCATGAATAAGTTCAAGGAAAGGTACTATGCCTGGATGTGCACATAGGCTAGATTTATGTTTCACTTTACACAAACATCTCAGTGTAACAAAGAGTAACAGAGCAGTATTGATGCCAGCATATCTCGCCTCCAGCCACAGGGCGGTTTTCTCCTATCTCAGAATAGAACGAATGGTCAGCTTTACACTGAGACATTCCATTCCCAGGGACGAGCAGGAGACAGAAACCTTCCTCTTAACTGCAAAGAGGCCCCCCTCTTTCACTACACCTCCTCAGCACAGACCCTTCACGGGTGTCAGGCTAGGGGATGTAAGGCCTTTCCTTTCCCACGAGGTCGTATCTCAGGCTGTCTCAGTTGGGGGAAACCTTGGACAATACCCAGGCTTTCTTGGGCAGAGGTCCCTGTGGCTTTCCACAGTGCATTGTGTCCCTGGTTAATAGAGAATGGAGAATGGTGATGACTTTTACTAGGCATACTGCTTGCAAACATATTGTTAACAAGGCACATCCTGCACAGCCCTAAATCAATTAAACCTTGATTTAATACAGCATATGTTTCTGTGAGCACAGGGTTGGGCTAAAGTTACAGATTAACAGCATCTCAAAGCAGAATAATTTTTCTTAGTACAGATCACAATGGACTTTCTTATGTCTTCCATTTCTACATAGACACAGTAACAATCTGATCTCTTTTTCTTTTCTCCACACTCTTAATTTTCATCTTGAATCTGATGCCCTAAGACACCTGAGACTGTAATTACTTTATATTATATCAGGTTCACATTGCTTATTACCCCTTTCTCACTACCGAAAGTAAGCATTCATATCCATTCTTGTTCCCAAAACACATCAAATACAGCACAATAAAAACATTGACTATAATTGAGAAAAATAAGGTTAAAAAATGAATAGCTATAGGATGTTATATAGAACCAAGGCAAATTCAATCATCAAACATGTTATATCAAATCCCAAACACTTGCTAGAGATGGCTGCAAATTTGGCTTTAAGCCAATGTAGTAGTAAAGGTGGCAGTTATTGGAGTCTCAGCATCTAAAACAGTGTTTCCTAAGCCAGTAATGGAGAAGTTCATTTTCCACGGAAAAATTTGGCCAGGTGCAGTGGCTCAAGTCTGTAATCTCAGCACTTTGGGAGGCCAAGGCAGGAGGGTTGCTTGAGGCTAGGAGTTTGCAACCAGCCTGGGCAACGTAGGGAGACCCTCTTTATACAAAACAAACAAACAAAAATTAGACAGGCAAGACTGCGCCTATAGCTATAGCTACCTGGGAGGCTGAAGTGGGAGGATCACTTGAGCCCAAGAATTCAAGGCTGCAGGTTCCAGTGAGCTATAATTGCACCACTGCACTCTAACTGGGGCAACCAAGCGAGACCCTATCTCTTAAAAAAATTATTTTTCAGATCCCTAGGATTGACATTAAAATATTGCTATAAATATACATAAAACTAGATATATGCTCCTTAGGCTGACAGCTCTTACACAACTGTAAAATAAAAAAATTTATAGATAAAATGACTAGAAAGAAAAGTAGAAAACAACACATTACCATTAATATCACTTAAATATAACAAATAACATTTAGCTGAAATTAAATTACTTCTTGAAATGGGAAGATGAAGCTCACTGGTTATGTGCACGTTCTTTTTTTTTTTTTTTTTTTTTTGAGACAGAGTCTCACTCTGTCGCCCAGACTGGAGTGCAGTGGTGCAATCTCAGCTCACTGCAAGCTCCACCTCTTGGGTTCACGCCATTCTCCCTCCTCAGCCTCCCGAGTAGCTGGGATCAGCCTCCTGAGTAGCTGGGACTACAGGCGCCCACCACCACGCCTGGCTAATTTTGTTTTTGTATTTTTAGTAGAGACGGGGTTTCACCATGTAAGCCAGGATGATCTCGATCTCCTGACCTCGTGATCCACCAGCGTTGGCCTCCCAAAGTGCTGGGATTACAGGCGTGAGCCACCACACCTGGCCATGTGCACGTTCTTTTTTACATAGCCAGCCTATTTTACTGGATGACATATGATGGTTCATTTAGCCCAGCACCCCTCTCTATTTGGTTAATATTGCATGTGTTGACATCATTTGTCTTTCATTTAGCCAGTAAAAGAATCTGAGTATTTTAATAGTCAGGCCCCAAATACTGTTATAAACACAAATGGAAACATGGGCCATGAAATTTCTGTAAGCATTTGGTTTTGAGACACTCATCCAGATAACGGGATTCTCATAAATATTCTAAGGTGGTTGTATTTTCATTTTGATTATCTAAAAAAAACTGAGGTAGAAAGAATAGAGCTTGGTCATTGATTGTCCATGAAGATTATGAGAGAGAGAACGGCAAAAGGGAATTCTGAATTTGGAGTTTGGGAGACAAGGTGCAGTTCAACAAGGAAGGAATATACATAGAGTCACAGATTTGATGGCCAAGATCATGGGTTAAGTTTAAGGTTTCTTAACTTTGCCATGCCATGGGACAGCAAGATGATATCCAGGAGGCAGTTGGGCTCATCTGCAGTTCAGAAAGGGTGGGCTGGAGAAAGAAATGTGGGAATCTTTAGCATGTGTTGATAACAGTTGAAGACAGAGTATATATTATCCAGGACTTCAAAGTAAGGAGAAAAGTCAACCTCAATGAGAACTCTGAGGGACACATATCTTTTTTTTTTTTTTTTTTTTGAGACGGAGTCTCACTGTCGCCCAGGCTGGAGTGCAGTGGCGTGATCTTGGCTCACTGCAGGTTCCGCCTCCTGGGGTTCACGCCATTCTCCTACCTCAGCCTCCCGAGCAGCTGGGATTACAAGCGCCCACCACCTCGCCCGGCTAATTTTTTGTATTTTTAGTAGAGACGGGGTTTCACCGTGTTAGCCAGGATGGTCTCGATCTCCTGACCTCGTGATCCGCCCGCCTCGGCCTCCCAAAGTGCTGGGATTACAGGCGTGAGCCACCACGCCCAGCTAGGGACACATATGTTAAAGGTCAGGTAGAGGAAAAGGAGCCCCCACAAAGAGAATGAGAAGGAGAGTCTGGGGGTTAACAAAGAATCAGCAGAGCCTGATGTCATAGAAGCCAACAGACAAGAAAGTTTTCAAAAAAAGAGGGAGTACTACAGAGAGATTAAAAAAAAAGACAGGGTCTGAAAATAATTTTAGCAAAAAGAAGACCTCTTGAATGCACTTTTAGTAAAAAGGCTCTATGAGGATGAAGAAGATAGAAGTGGAATGGTTCTATGAGGATCAGAAGATAGAAGCCATACTACTGGGGACTGAAGCATGAATGGGGGGTATGGAAAGGGAGACAAGAAAACCTTTTCAAGAAGGTTGATTACAATTGTAAAGTGAAGAAAAATACTTTTTTATTTTTGATACGGAGTCTGGCTCTGTCACCCAGGCTGGAGTGCAGTGGCCCGATCTTGGCTCACTGCAACCTCCACCTCTAGGGTTCAAGTGATTCTCCTGCCTCAGTCTCCTGAGCAGCTGGGATTACAGGCGTGGGCCACCACGCCCCGCTATGTTTTGTATTTTTAGAGAGATGGCGTTTCACCATATTGGCCAGGCTGGTCTCGAACTCCTGACCTCAAGTGATCTGCCCGCCTTGGCATCCCCAAGTGTTGGGATTACAGGCGTGAGCCACCACGCCCGGCGGAAAAATGCTTTTAAAAGTCTTAGTCAACATACTACTGATGCCTACATATTTTAAAAAATCATTTGTATTACTTCCATGTTGGTTGTTTTGGTTAGAATGGATTTGATTATATTGCTTTCATGTCATTTGTGTTGGTTTGTATTGGATGTTTCCTTTTTGTTTCTTTAATGTTTAAATGGCTGTGACAAATGTCTTTATCTTACTTTTTTAAAACACAGATCGGCCGGGGGCGGTGGCTCACGCTTGTAATCCCAGCACTTTGGGAGGCCGAGGCGGGTGGATCACGAGGTCAGGAGATCGAGACCACGGTGAAACCCCGTCTCTACTAAAAATACAAAAAAAAATTAGCTGGGCGTGGTGGCGGGCGCCTGTAGTCCCAGCTACTCGGAGAGGCTGAGGCAGGAGAATGGCGTGAACCCGGGAGGTGGAGCTTGCAGTGAGCCGAGATTGCACCACTGCACTCCAGCCTGGGCGACAGAGCGAGACTCCGTCTCAAAAAAAAAAAACACACACACAGATCAATTCTTTGGGCTAGATTGCTAGAATGGGAATTATTGGATCATGAAGTATAAATATATTTAAGGTGCTTGTTAAATCCACCAAATCATTTTCTAGGGGGGAATACACCAATTTATATTTTCACATGCAGTGTAAGAGAGTGCTAATTTTATTGCATCCTAGCTGGAACTGAGTTTCATAATTTTTACAAACATGTTTGCATCCCTAATAAAAGGAATTGGTGCTCCTTTGAGAGCTGATTGATTCTAGGCCCAGGGCAGGGAAAGTTCAAGATGAGCCTGCTGGCTCAAAAAGTAAGGAAGTGCTCTCAACAAATTAGGTATAGCAAGAATATGCCTCAACACAGTAAAGGTTATATATGACAAACCAACAGTTAACATCATTTCAACAGTAAAAAAGAGCTTTTCCTCTAAGGTCAGGAACACGACCAGGACATGCACTCTTGCTGCTTCTATTTAACATAGTATTAGAAGTCCTAGTCAGGGCAATTAGGCAAGATAATGAAATAAAAGGCATCCAAATTGAAAAGGAAGAAATTAAATTGTACCTGTTTGCAGATGACATGATTTTTTTTTTTTTTTTGAGACAGAGTCTTACTCTGTCACCCAGGCTGGAGTGCAGCAGTGAGATCTCGGCTCACTGCAACCTCTGCCTCCTGGGTTCAAGAAATTCTCCTGCCTCAGCCTCCCGAGTAGCTGGGACTACAGGCATGCACCACCATGCCTGGCTAATTTTTGTATTTTTAGTAGAGACGGGGTTTCAGCATGTTGGCCAGGCTGGTCTCGAACTCCTGACCTCATGATCTGCCCACCTCTGCCTCCCAAAGTGCTGGGATTACAGGCGTGAGCCACCACGCCTGGCAGATTACATGATCTTATACATAAAAAACCCTAAAGACTGCACCAAAAAACTATTAGAATAAACAAATTTAGTAATGTTGTAGGACATAAAATCAGTATACAAAAATGAGTACTGTCTCTAAATATTAACAGTGAACTATCTGAAAGAGAAATCAATAAAACAGTCCTATTTGCAATAGCTACAAAAATATATTAAAATACTTAGAAATAAATACGGGCCAGGTGTGGTGGCTCACACCTGTAATATCAGCACTTTGGGAGGCCGAGGCGGGTGAAGCATGAGGTCAGGGATTTGAGACCAGCCTGGTCAACATGGTGAAACCCCGTCTCTACTAAAAATACAAAAAAAATTAGCTGGGTGTAGTGGCAGGCACCTGCAATCCCAGCTACTCAGGAGGCTGAGGCAGGAGAATCACTTGAACCTGGGAGGCAGATGTTGCAGTGAGCCGAGATGGCACCACTGCACTCCAGCCCGGGCGACAGAGTGAGACTCCATCTCAAAAAAATAAAAAAAATAAAAAAAAATAAATAAATTTAACAGAAGTAAAAGACCTGCACACTGAAACCTATAAAACATTGATGAAAGAAACTGAAGAAGATAGAAATAAATAGACATCTCATGTTTACGGGTTGAAAGAATTAATATTGTTAAAATGTCCAAAGTGGTCCAGAGATTCAATGCAATCCCTATAAAAATTCCAATGACTTTTTTGCACAGCTAGAAAAAAAACTCTATAATTCCTATGGAATGACAAAGGAGGCTGAATAGCTAAAGAAATCTTGAGCAAAAAGAACAAAGCTAGAAGCATCATACTGCTTGATCTCAAAATATACTACAAAGCTACAGTAATCAGAACAGCATGGTACTGGCAGAGAAACAGACAAACCAACTGAACAGAATGAAGAATCTATCAGTTAATAGGATTGCTCATTAAAAAAAAAAAAAAAACGAAAAAAAGAATAAAGAGTCCAGAAGTAAATCTACCCATTTACAGTCAATTGTTCAGTAAGGGGCGAAGAATACACAATAGGGAAAGGATATTCTCTTCAACAAGTAGTAATGGGTAAATGGGATATCCATATGCAGGAGAATTAAATTAGAGTCTTATCTCATACCATATATAATAATCAACTCAATAAATTGAAGATGTATGTGTACCACCTGAAACTGTAAAACTACTAGAAAAAAATGAGAGGGAAAAGCTCCATGACATTGGTCTGAGTAGTGATTTTTTAGATATCACCCCAAAAGCACAGGCTACAAAAGCCAAATAGACAAATGGGATTACATAAAACTGAGCAAGGGTTACAATCAACAGACTGAAGAGACAACACAGAACAGGAGCAAATATTTGCCAGCCACACATCTGATAAAGGGATAATATCCAAAATATATAAGGAACTCAAACAAGTCAATAGTAAGGAAACAAATAATCTGATTATAAAATGGGCAAAGGATGTGAATAGACATTTCTCAAAAGAGGACATACAAATGGCCAACAGGTATACGAAAAAAAAGTTCAACATAATTAATCATCAGACAAACGCAAATTAAAACCACAATGAGAGATATCACTTCACACCTATTACAATGGCTATATCAAAAAGACAAAAGACAACAAGATTGGAGAGAAAATAGAGAAAAGGAAACCCTTGCACACTGTTGGTAGGAATGCAAATTAGTACAGCCATTATGGAAAACAGTATGGAAGTTGCCAAAAAATTTAAAAATAAAACTATCATGTGATCCAGCCATCCCACTACAGGGTATATATCCAAAAGAAATAAAATCACTATTTTTTCTTTTATTGAAATTTAAAAAAATCTTTTTATAGAGATGGGGTCTTGCTATGTTGACCAGGCTGGTGTTGAACTCCTAGTCTCAAGCAATCCTTCCATCTTGGCCTCCCAAAGTGCTAAGATTACAGGCACAAGCCACCGTGCCCAGCCAAAATCACTATTTTGAAGAGGTATCTGCACTTCCATCTTTATTGCAGTATTATTCACAATAGCCAAGATATGAAATCAACCTAAGTGTCCATCAGTGAACAACTGAATGAAGAAAATGTGGGGCTGGGCACGGTGGCTCACGCCTGTAATCCCAGCACTTTGGGAGGCTGAGGCAGGTAGATCATGAGGTCAGGGGTTCAAGACCAGCCTGGCCAAGACAGTGAAACCCCGTCTCTACTAAAAATACAAAAATTAGCCAGGTGCAGTGACAGGCACCTGTAATCCCAGCTACACGGGAGGCTGAGGCAGGAGAATAGGGGTGGGGTGGAGGTGGCGGGGTGGGGCGGAGGGCAGAGATTGCAGTGAGCCCAGATCGCACCACTGTACTCCAGCCTTGGTGACAGACTCCATGTCAAAAAAATAAAATATAATAAAATGTGGTATATATATACTGTGGAACATTATTCAGCCTTAAAAAGTAAGGAAATTCTGTCTTTTGTGACAACATGGATGAACCTGGGGACATTATGTTAAGTGAAATAAGCCGGGTACAGAAATATACCACAAGATCTCATATATATGGAATCTAAAAATGTTGAACTCATACAAGTAGTGGGTAGAATGGTGGTTGCCAGGAGTAAGGGGTGGCAGAGAGAGAAAAAGAACAAAAAGTAAGATGTGCTCAAAAAGTAATGGAGGCATGTCAAATGGACTCAGGAGTCTGCTGGAAGGGGCTCACACCAGCCAAGGCGGGGACACCTGGAGCACAGAAATGAATAGTGGCAGTAATGAACTATAACAGGTTGGAAAAAAATGAGTCCAAAGTCATACTAACCAATATAAAGAAAGAAAGAAAAAGATGGAACGCTATTAGTTGCAGTAAAATTCAACTAATACATATAGAGGAATAGAAGTATAATATCATCAAACAATAATTGATTCAGCAAGAATCCTAAATCTGTGCTTGAATGAAAATTTTTGAGGAGGATATATACACAGACAAATAATCTCTCTACAGATAAAATTCATCTGGAATTAATTTTGGATGTCTAGTGTGAAGTGAGAATCTAAAATTTTTTTTTGCAAAAACAGTAGCCCAGTTTTCAATCTCTTTTCCACAGAAATTAAACTGTAAGCTAATATAGATATTA
This sequence comes from Hylobates moloch, assembly GCF_009828535.3. Lineage (NCBI taxonomy): Eukaryota > Metazoa > Chordata > Mammalia > Primates > Hylobatidae > Hylobates > Hylobates moloch. The sequence goes on along the minus strand of NW_026652276.1, from coordinate 33,703,686 downwards.
GACGGTAAGCTTCTTGAGGACATGGACTGTGTAATGTTCATATATATTTTTATTTTTTAGGCTAGTCAAGTGAAGCACTAGGATATGTTCATAATTTTATCCTTAGTGCAGTGCTTCTATAACTAACACATTGCAGGTTAAATGAGGGACTCAAAAATATTTGTGGAGTGCACTTTTTTTTTTTTAACCATAGATGGAGTTTCTACATACACTGCAGTCGTCGTAGCTGGGCAATTTATTGTTTTCATATGATCTCTGTACCTATTTTATACTTTATCGTAGGTTCATGAAATATTAACATATGGTGATAATTACGAGGGCCTTTTTTGCTTATCTTAAATTTTTTTTTTTAAATTTTTTAAAGGAAGGCAGAGACTTGAGCACCTTTATGGGCTGAGGAGGCAGAGTCATTGGAAAAGGGGAGGTTGCAGATATGGTGCAAGCTCCCAGACAGGAGAGGGTGAATTGGGGGCCAAAAGGATTGAGCTGGGGAAGAAGAGGCCCCTTCCTCAGAGAGATGAGGGAGCAAGGCAGACCAGGGCAGATGTGGATGTAGGTAAATGTTGTGGTGGCGGGGGAATTAGGTTGTTAAGGGTCACGCCCAGATACCTTGGGATTTTTCACTTGGGTATAAAATAAGATTCTCTGATGAGAATGATAGTCAAGGTAATGTGGGGGTCGTGGTGGTGATCTGACGCAGCAGTAATAAGGAATGGGAGAAGCTGACTACAGACTCCCAGAAAGATTGCTGAAAGGCCCAGCTGAGGATGGTGACGGGGATTTGCACTGGAATCAACCTGCAGGTTTCGATGGTACTTTCCAACTCAAGGAAAACTGGGTTGGGATTTGACAAAACTCTTGAGGAAAAGGACTCAGAATTTAAAACTGCATTTCCCTTTAGGTTTCGTCTGCTTTCCATCCTCCCCTACCAAGCCCCACAACTGCGGCGGGCATGTTTTCTGCAGTTACCTGCACTGCGCTCTCAGCAGGACAGAAATGACGAATAACTCTAGCCAAGCTGAGCAAGATAGGGCTTGGGCTTGGTAACTTTATTTGCATCAGCATTTGCAACACAACACCTAAATGAAAAAATTAACTATAAAGCCAACATCACTTACTCTGGGTCAGGGAACTGTGCCATTCGCTTTAAGTGCATTTACTTAATCTCAAAAAAGTATTAAGAAGTGAGTCCTTTTATTAATCCGACTTTACACACCAGAGGTCTAAGGCCTAAATAAATGAGCAATTTGTTTAAGATCATATGGCTGGTTATTGGCGGAGTCATCCAAGTCTGGAAACACAGTCATCGCTAACTCCGGTTCAGTGCTACACGAGTGAACTGTCTACAACAAAGCAATAACATCTTGAGTGTCCACAGTATCGAACACATACGGTAACCGCAGTCCAGGCAGCACCCGTGCAGTGCCCAGAGCACCAAGCACCCATCCGTTGACCCCGCACGCGTGACGCTCACGCGCGCAGTCCCCCTGGCTTCTTCCAGGAAGGTTGAAGCGGCCTAATCTCGGCCAAAAGATCAGGACGACTCGATCTGGGCTGGACTCCTTCTGCCTGAGCATCTGATCCGAGAGTCGGCCGGGCTGGGAGGAGCCGGCCCCCGGGAAAGATTTCGGATTGGGGGACAGGAAAAAAAGAGGGCGGAGTCTTGGGGGGGCGGGGGAAGCGAGAAGCCGCATCAACCATGTAAGCAGCTTCGCTTCCTGCCGCAACCGTCCGCGGCCTGAGGAACCCACGGCCGTGCTCGGGGGCCGACTTCCGGGGGCTGAGCCGTTGAAGCGGAGGCTGGGGTGGGGGGCAGCCGGGGCGGCCGGGGCGGCCGGGGCGGGAGGCGCAGGTAAGGGAGGGGGCCTAGAGCTTGGCCGGCTGGGGCTCAGCATGGGAAGGAGGCCGGTATGGGGAGCTCCTGGGCCAGAGCTGAGGTGAAAGTGAGAACCAGGGCTCCACAGCCGGGGGCTAGGGCCTGGCTGCGGCTGAGCAAGGAAGGGCAGAGAATTTGTCTTTAGAATTAGCTGGTCCTCCCGATTCCCCGGCTGCCTTGTCTGGCGAGTGGGGACGGAAGCCGGGTGGGGCCCTTGAGATTTCCTTGGAAACATTTGAAGTTCCTTTGCCTCTTTCTCGACGCTTACGCCTGAACTTATTTAAGGAGGGGAAGAGTCCAGTTGCTTTTCCCTCTGAGTGCATGAGTTCTGAGTTTGTCAGAGGCGCATCCGTAGGCTGGAAAAGAAAGTTCATGAGCTGCAGAAATGATACCAACCGTGGTGGTTCAAATATGTGTTTGTCTTTTTAAATGCTTGCCTCTGCTATTTGAGACGATTCGATTTCAACTTAGGTTTCGGAGTTTCTTGAGGAGGAGCCTTATTTCCCAATTAGTGTTTACCCTTTGCTTAGAATGTTCCCAACAAAAGGATGAAAATGGAATGTGTTGGAAACTTTTAGGACTTAGGGGTTTTCTGCTCAATCAGAGGTTATTCCTAAGACAGTCAAGAAATATAAGAAGTGCTAGAATTCTGTATACAGCAAGTTATTCGTGTGTATCTGATGTGTATACATTATTCATTATCTAGTATTGACGCAGTGCATCCTGTGTTGTAAAATATGTCCAGTGTTGACAATAGAGGTAGTTGCTTGGTATAGTGTACTTATTTCTGATTTGAGTCCTTTTTTTGGCACTCTAAAACTCCCACTCTGTCAGTTTTCTTACAAAAAATGTTCTTTCCTTCTTTTGTGTTTGTGACAAAGATTATGTAGGTTAAATCTCTTCCTTGGAGCAAGGCTAATTTCCTGTGTTCTCCCTTTTTCTGCTTTCTGGATCGTGCTCTGGTTTTCCTTTAGCCGTGTTGGTCAAAAATTGAACAAGAACTCTTTGTTGATAGAAGCTAACATTTCCAATATTCAGCTTTCCTAAATTATTACATTTCCAGTTTTTTTTTTTCTTTTTGAGAGACAGAGTCTCGCTCTGTCCCCCAGGTTGGAGTGCAGTGGCACGATCTCCGCCGACTGCAACCTCCGCCTCCCAGGATTCAGGCGATTCTCCTGCCTCAGCCTCCTGAGTAGCTAGATTACAGGCGCTCGACACCACACTCGGCTAATTTTTGTATTTTTAGGGGAGACGGGGTTTCACCATGTTAGCTAAGCTGGTTTTGAATTCCTGACCTCAGGCAATTCACCCGCCTCGGCCTCCCAAGGTGCTGGGATTACAGGCGTGAGCCACCGGGCGGGGGTCTCCCTCCCTCGCGCAGGCTGGAGTGAAGTGGTGTGATCTCGGCTCACTGCAGTCTCCGCCTCCCAGGCTCAAGGGATTCTCCTGCCTTGGCCTCCCAAAGTGCTGGGATCACAGGTGTGAGCAACCACGTCCGGCCTTTACTGACTGGCTTCTGATAGTTTGTAGTAGGTCTGCATATATTAGCAGCCTTAATTAGAAATGGTGAAGTATTGATGATATATCAGAAGGCTTTGGGTAGGTAGGTTAATAGGACTGATTACCACTCAGGAAAGAGTCCTAATTTATATTTTAAAGCATCGTTAAGCTGCTAAAGAGTGAGAGTTGTAAGATAATTTTTTCAGGGCCCTAGTGTCATTATGTAATTATTAGGGTTAACTATATGATCGGGTTTATATTTCAGAGACTACACTTGCTAAGTGTTTTCATGGGAATTTTTATCTTATTTCCAAAGCCAAGTATAATTTTTGTATAGATAACCTTTAGAAGTAATTCTAAGACTCTTTAGGCAGAATGCCATCTCTGCTTCTGACATTACTTGTGTCAAAGTAGAATGTAGGCTGTTTTCCAGGGGTGGTTGTTACGGCTATCACATTATCGTTTCTCTCCAGAGCTCTTTTTTTTTTTTTTTTTCCCTAAATAAAATAGAGATGAAGTCTCGCTATGTTGACTAGGCTGGTCTGGAACTCCTGGCCTCAAGCCATCCTCCCGTCTCAGCCTCCTAAAGTGCTGGGATTACAGGCATGAGGCCACAGTGCTTGGCCTCTTTTTTTTTTTTTTTAATAAAAAAACTTTTTTTTGAGTGTATACTTGATCAGTTATCACTTACTTCCCAGCACTTTTTGCTGAATTGTCATGACACTTCAGAAGGATTGTTGATTATTCTTCTCAATGGAAGATATTAGAAACCTTCCTTCCCCTTCTTCTTCCTTTTCTCCTTACTCTTTCCTTCCCCTTCTTCTTTTTCTTCCCCCCCCAATAAACATGTATTGCCAAAATTCTGTTTAAGTCAGTGGTTTCATTTCTGCCTTAATTTATTAATTAAATTATTGATCAGACAAAGCCTTTAGTTAGAGAACGCGGATAGGCTAAAAGGAAAGTGTGAAGAGCTACAAAAGTAATTTTGATTTAAGTAATACTTTTGGGGTGAGACTTGGGGTATAGTGACAGTTCTACTGCTGTCTCTGTGACCCCCAAGAAAGTTGTTTTAGGTTCAGTGTACCTTGGTTACCTCAAAGGTAAAATGTAATAAAGCCAGCTGTGTGGTGCCTTCCAGGATTGTAAGAATAAAATGAGATGGTAGCTATGATTTTGAATGTGAAAAGCATTTTACCAAGACTGTAATGTCCTCTTTGTAAAGTGGAGACTAGATTATAAACTATAGTATATATATATATTGTGTTCTCCAAGGGAGAGGAACCTTGTCTTTATTTTGAAACAGTAGGTAGCCTCCTGGTGGCTGGACCATGCTTCTGCCTATGGGGCCCAGTGTCTGGGCCCTAGGGATCTACAGAGCTCAGTATGCTTAGGAGTGTTTCAGGAAGGCCTCCTAGTTGATGCTGTCCTCATGTCCTGCCAGAACAGTCTCCATCTCCTCCTCAGCCATCTTCTCTCCCAGGGTGGTGAGGACTTGTCTGAGCTCTGCTCCCGTGACTTTGCTGTTCCCCTCCTTGACTAACACATGGAACCCCCTCCAAGTAGTCCTCATATGTGCCTTGGTTCCGCTTCTTGGCTGCTGCCTGGAGCATGGGCAGAAAAGTCTTGAAGTCCACATGCCGGGACTTCAGCTCATCACTCTTGGGGTTCCCCAGGACCTTCATCACCTTGGCACTGGTGAGGTTCTGGTCCAGGGCCCCCATCATGTCCCCAAACTGGCTGTACAGGATCTTGCCATCCCCCACTCAGTTAAACAGCTTGAAGGCCACCTTGAACTCCTCCAGCTGGTCTTTGTTAAACTTGATCACCACTTTGGAGAGATCAACTGGGGGCTCCTTGGTTTTCTCAGGTGCCTGGGGGATGGGATAGCTGGCTCAGCTTTGGTCTTGGCTGGAGGGGCCCATACTGCTGCTGGTTTGGCAGCAGCTTTGGAGATGGAGGGCTCTGTTGGTTCCTCCCAGAATATCCTTGGGAGGCATGATGTCTGGTGGCCAAAGGTCAGTGTGCAGATGGGGACACCCATCTCCTGCAGGGTCCGTGTCTGGGCCAGACTACGGTAGTTTTTTTTTTTTTATGTGGATGGAGTTTTGCTCTTGTTGCCCAGGCTGGAGTGCAGTGGCATGATCTTGGCTCCCTGTAATCTCCGCCTCCCGGGTTCAAGCAATTCTCCTGTCTCAGCCTCCTGAGTAGCTGGGATTACAGGTACCCGCCACCATGCCCAGCTAATTTTTGTATTTTTGGTAGAGATGGGGTTTCACCATGTTGGCCAGGCTGGTCTCGAACTCCTGACTTCAGGTGATCCGCCCACTTCGGCCTCCCAAAGTGCTGGGATTATAGGTGTGAGCCACCATGCCTGGCCCAGTCTACGTTATTTTAATGATTAGAGTTATCCATGGTTCTTCTCTTTGAAATATAAATCAATATGGCAGAAAATAGTACTTTTCTGTAACTTCCATCTGGTGATGTGGTTAGCTTTATTGCTTTGGTTGAAATATGATTTTTTGGTTATTTAGAAACAAAGCCCTTTAAGCCCTTTAAGATCATAAGACATAAGATCATCTTAATGTCTATGAATTGAGGCTTAAAGGGAGGAAAAACCAGGTTCATGTGTTTAGGAGCAAAGATAGTGGGGAACAACTTGTTGATTTGAATAGTTGTCATAGGTCACGAAGTGTAGCTTGAGGTAGTTGTTCAAGTTTTGTAGACATGTCATTAGAGGATGACTTTCATGTCCTCGTCTTAGAAATACAATGATTTTTATATTACTTTTTAAAATATAAAAGTTGAGGCCAGGCATGGTGGCTCATGCCTGTAATCCCAGCACTTTGGGAGGCCGAGGCGGGTGGATTACCTGAAGTAAAGGAGTTCGAGACCAGCCTGGCCAACATGGTGAAACCCCATCTCTACTGAAAATACAAAAAATTAACTCGGCGTGGTGACTGCGTGCCTATAGTCCCAGCTACTCAGGAGGCTGAGGCAGGAGGATCACTTGAACCTGGGAGGCGGAGGTTGCGGCGAGCCGAGATCATGCCACTGCACTCCAGTCTGGGCGACAGAGCAAGACTCCATCTCAAAAAAAAAAAAAAAAAAAAAAGTTGAAATAAGGAAAATAAGACTGAAGAATTTATATGTGTGTTGTATAACTAGCTTCCCCCCATAACTTTAAAAAGCTGTTGTGTATCCCTTCTTCCGAAACATCTTAAAATGAAAGAGATAGAAATGATGTGAAAATGCTTATTTTTCTTTCTGCCTGCTCACATTAATGCTTTACCTCCAAATTTTTATTAATTTAAGTGTTTTCTATAATTTGAATAGTAATGTTTAAAATTGAGTTGGTTATCAGATCATAGTTTTAGATGACTGGGGCTCTTATGATTTAGACAGCAGTGTTTTCAGTCCTTTGGAATATGTGAAGCTAGATTTATTTACTGTTTGTTTTCATAGTCTGAATTTTCACAGAATAGGATTTTCTGGATATTTCGATGCTGTTTGGAATCAACTTTTCAGCTTCCTGGGGAATTTAGATTTTTGTTTGTTTCTTTTGTTTTTCAGACTCATGAAATGGCCACAGATGATAAGACGTCCCCAACACTGGACTCTGCTAATGATTTGCCTCGATCTCCTACTAGTCCTTCTCATCTCACACACTTTAAACCTTTGACTCCTGATCAAGATGAGCCCCCTTTTAAATCAGCTTATAGTTCTTTTGTAAATCTCTTTCGTTTTAACAAAGGTAAGACTTATTAAAGAGGTTTCATTCAGGTCTGATTCTTTGAAATGCTCCTTTGTCTCCAGTAGCTCACCATGATCATATAGGGGTTAGTACTCTGTTCAGCTTTAATGTTGGCTCTGTAAGAAAGTGAAATATTAACAAGCTGATAGCTTTAATCGTAGGTCTCCAGGGTTTACTGCTGAAGAGAAAGCTAGAATTTTCACTGTAATATCATTAATTATTGGTAACTAAAGGTCTGGATTAAAAACTAAATGTTAGGCCAGGCGTGGTGCCTCACACCTGTAATCCCAGCACTTTGGGGAGGCTGAGGCGGGCGGATCATGAGGTCAGGAGATCAAGACCATCCTGGCTAACACGGTGAAATCCTGTCTCTACTAAAAATACAAAGAAATTAGCCGGGCGTGGTGGCGGGCGCCTGTAGTCCCAGCTACTCAGGAGGCTGAGGCAGGAGAATGGCGTGAACCTAGGAGGCGGGGCTTGCGCAAGTGAGCCGAGATCGTGTGACTGTACTCCAGCCTGGGCGACAGAGCGAGACTCCATCTCAAAAAAAATAAAATAAAATAAAAAACTAAATGTTAAAAGGAGATTTCTTTTAATAGAGAAAGTAGTCGTCTTTTTTTGTTATTCTTTTTTTCTTAATATACTTCAAGTTAGTTCATAGAATGGACTTTGTTCTTTTGGGGGTTAATAGCTAAAATATTTAAAGCAATGAAACTGAAAGGAACAGTACATGGGAGGAAAGGTTTATATTTTTCAAAAATTGGAAGCTGTCAGTAGGCTTCTTGTTGACTTAAAACTGTTAGACTAAGGTGTACATGTAATGACAGCAAATGGAAAGATACTTTTAAAATGAGCTCTTTTTAAGTAATATGCCTTGTACTTGGGACAAGAAGTAAAAAAACATGGCCTATATCTGTTGTCTTTCGTTTGTCTGTATTACTTGAAGTATGTTAGAAAGTAATTCTTGTTGTTGTATAGAATTTGGAGAGGTTAATAGTGTTAATTAACTCAGTAGAACCTTTAATAATATTAACTGAATTTTATTTATGATTATGTTTAAAGTGCTATGAAAACCCTTTAGTACATTTTTAAGACAATGATACTTAAAAAAAAAAAACTATTTTTTAGAAGAGTTTTAGATTTACAGAAAAATTGGGAAGATAGAATTTCTGTATACTCCTATACCCAGTTTTCCTTATATTAACATTTTACATTAGTCTGGTACATTTGTTACAATTAATGAACTATTATTGATAGATTATTAACTAAATTACGTATTTTATTTAGATTTCTTGAGTTTTTACCGGTTGTTCTTTTTATGTTCCAGGATCCCATTTGTCATACCACATTACACTTAGTTGTCATAAGACAATAAAATTTCTGTTTAGCAAATGTTTATTGGGTACTTCCTTTGTGCTGGGAACTGTTATAATAGTGTAAGGGATCTGTCCCATAAACAGACCCCAAAAATCCCTGCCTTCATATGAATCTTGCATTTTGTTTCCTTTAATATGCTCAAGAGGGGCCGGGCGCGGTGGCTCAAGCCTGTAATCCCAGCACTTTGGGAGGCCGAGGCGGGCGGATCACGAGGTCAGGAGATCAAGACCATCCTGGCTAACATGGTGAAACCCCATCTCTACTAAAAATACAAAAAATTAGCCGGACGTGTTTGCGGGCGCCTGTAGTCCCAGCTACTCGGGAGGCTGAGGCAGGAGAATGGCGTGGACCCGGGAGGCGGAGCTTGCAGTGAGCCGAGGTCACGCCACTGCACTCCAGCCTGGGGGACAGAGAAAGACTCCGTGTCAAAAAAAAAAAAAAAAAAAAAAATTATATGCTCAAGAAATTTCTAATGAAAAGTGAAACAAATAGAAGATCATATATACCAAGGGTGTGATTATTGGCCTGTAATTTTGCCCCCTTCTTTGAATTTTCTTTTTTTAAAATCTAGGCTGGGCACAGTGGCCTATGCCTGTAATTTCAGCACTTTGGGAGGCCGAGATGAGAGGATTACTTGAGGCCAGGAGTTCAATACCAGCCTGGGCAACATAGGGAGAACCTGCTTGTATTTAAAATTAAATAAATGAAAAAGGAAAAAAAATAATTTTTAGTTATGCATATAATACATGTATACATTGTTGCCTGAAAATTTCGTCTACTTCCTGCTCATTGCTGAACTCTCAGTCTTGGTTTTTCAAGTAATGCCAAGCGTTCTCTTGCTACAGAGAGAGCAGAAGGAGGCCAAGGAGAACAGCAGCCTTTGAGTGGAAGTTGGACCAGCCCTCAGCTCCCTTCAAGGACACAGTCTGTTAGGTCACCCACACCTTATAAAAAACAGCTTAATGAGGAACTCCAGCGGCGCTCTTCAGCATTAGGTAAAACAGTGTTCTCATTTCATTCCCTTCTATATGCTAGATTTTTCCACAGTCGTTGTGTTTCCTAGGTTGTTTATAGCAGGACTTAACTTTCCTGCTATTTGGAATAGTGAGATACTATTTGGAATAGTCAGGTACTGTTTAGAGTAAATAAAACTCTTACCTCGGTAGTGAAAGAATTTATTGACACCTGAAAAAGTTCTTAAACGTCTCATTAAACTTTAATTTAGGCAAGGCACAGATCTCTTGACTATTTTTTGATTAATTACTTGCTTGGGTTTCAGCAGAGAACAGTTTGCAACATCCCCAGGAGAACACAGGTTAGTTTCCACTTTGTGAATGAATTCTGCATCTGTTCTTGGGGTGCTAGTGAAATGTGATATGCATGCCTCTGGCTGCAGAACTCTGTCAACTCCATTACTGGGCTGCCACTTGCTCTTGGCCTTTTGTCCTTGTTGGGGTGCAAACTGTCAGTGTGGCTGAATAAGCCGAGCTCCTCTCATCTGTCTGTTTTCCATTCTGGTCTACTACCCAGTCATCTCCTTCATTTTCATGCTCTTCTGATGAGTATGGGCTGGGGATTGGTGTCAGAATTGAGAGATTAGAAAAAGAGAGGTGGTTTATGTTTTATTTCTGTCAGATTTTTCAACTTGGTGGAGTGGTTTGCCTAAATCAAGGTGACAAAGGAAGTGGGAGGTGGCATGATAGAGGGGAAGGGATGCAGCATTGGGAATTAGATGCCCCAGAACACCAGATCCCATCTGGTCTGGCTGATCTTCCCCCAGGTAGTGGTGGTTGGCAGAAGGATATTTTATTGTGAGTTCAGACTTGGTCAGCCAGAACAAAGAGAAACCAAGCAAAAGAAGAGTTTCTACCCGAGGACTGGCACAGAGCTGGCTGCATCACCTGCACAGGTTTTCTAGGGCAGTGAGCCTCAGCCAGGGTTCAGCCATTTGGAGGGAAGAATCAGAAGATGGGGAGTGGGAGAGGGAGAAAGAAAGGAGCTCTCCTTTTATTCCAGATAATCTCTATTTTAACTTTTAACCTCAGTAAACTCTCCTTAGCTCTTGAATCTGACCTACAACAACACTCTTTTTGTTGAGGGAGCTCTTTTGACCAAATCCCATGCTGAATTGAGTGTAGGATTTTTTTATTTCTAAAATCAAGTTAGACTAGAATGTAATATTTTAGGAGTTACAAATTGGCAGCCTGCCAAACCTTGCCATTGGTGTTATGATCAACTTGAACTTTAATATCTCCAGGTGGAGCCTTTACTGTCTAGTTTCCTTACTGTCTTTCTCAAGTCTACTTGATTATTTGATTCTATCTTGAAGGCATTTGAGCTTCAGAAGCCTGGTGTTGTTTGGCCAGTCAAGTTCTTTTCCCTATTAAAAGGGCTGTAATTCTATAATTTACTAGCTTTCCGACCTTAGGAAAGTTATTTAATTTTCTAATGTTCATTTTGCAAGAGAAGCAGCTAAGGCTATTTGCCTAAGGGCATAGAGCTAGACCAGATTTTCTCTCTGGGTCTCTTTCATCTTCAGCCAACATCTGTGATTCTCTTGGTTCCAAGAAGGGTCTCACTCATCCTTTTTCAGCGGATGATGCTATTAATACTTTCTTGTATTCCTAATTGGCTAAATGCAAGGGACTTCACAAGTTGTTGCCTGCTGCATAGAATCACAGCCGTTATGTTTCCAGTAGCTTCATCTGTCTCCTTTTTCAATTTGTAGATCATAGAGAATTGTTTTTTGTTTTGAGACTCAAGTTTAGTTATTCTAATACAGTAGCAAAACATCTGAGGTATGCGCTAAAATTAAGATATAACTTTATAGAAAGATAAAAGTTGCCAAAGTTCTCTAAAATAGGTACAATTTTGATCGTTACTTCAGTGATTACATTATCTTCGGAAATTCTTTGTGAACTTTAGATCCCAACCTCTCATTTCTTTGTAATTCTTTTTTTTCTCACCCAGCCAAAACAGCACCTATCTAGCAAATGGTGAGTTTGAGGAAGATTCAGAGTGGGGTATTTTCCAGTTTACTTTGCCATAGGTTATCAGGTTGATGGGTTTAAGCTAATAGGATGTTCATCCTTTTTGTCAAAACGTCTTTGCTTCATCCTTAGGTTTTGTAACTGCCAGAAATAGAAAGTTCAGTTGTAATTTTGGTCTAAATTAAGGAAATAATAAGTGACAACTTTGGTGGGCATACCCTGTTTTGGCCACGAGGCTGGAATTTGGGCTTATTAGTGATAGATTTGGCTTCAGTATTGCTATGTCAGGTATAAATGATCCTTTCCTATTTGGAGCTGCGGGGTTGGGGAAGTGACAGGGAAGGATAGGATTGGAGTTTTAGCAATTTTCTGGCAGTTTTAATTTGCTTGGACATAGGTCAGGTTTTACCATAGCAAAATTTGCCATCCTGGATGTTGTGAAGTCTGTCAGAATCTTTGAAAGCTGGGCTATTAAACTTCTTTCTGATCATCTTCTGCATGAGACTTTGGATATATGGTCTACAGATACAGACAGAACTGAACTGTTTGATCCTATTGCTTACCTGTTTGACTTTAGAGACCAAGCTAAGTTAACCCTCCTTGATTGCTTTTTGTTCTGCTAAATTTCTAGCACGCATTTATTAGAGGTTGGACCAAAGGGCTTAAGAAGTCATTAATGAATTTTGGACCATTTAAGTGACATTCCCATTCCAGGCCTGAAAACCATCAATGGTCTCAGACAATGCTTGTCTTAGGCAGCCTTGACTCGCTTGTAAAACAGCATTTTACATGAGAAGAAATACTTTCAGTAGCCTCTTACTCTTATAAAGACTTGTTTTAACTCTCAATTCATATAACTGGGTGGGAGAACATAATTATATGCCAACAATAAGAGGCAGTTTCCATCACATATACACCTTGTTGTATATAGATACTAGGGACTGTTAACAAGGTTGCTTTTTTTTTTTTAATCCAACTCAGACACAAGAAGGAAAGCAGAACCTACCTTTGGAGGTCATGACCCTCGTACAGCTGTTCAGCTTCGAAGCCTCAGCACAGTATTAAAACGCCTCAAGGAAATCATGGAGGGGAAAAGCCAGGTACTGTCTAGAGGCTTTGGAAGATTACTTATTAAGCGCTTATGGGGATCATGCCATACCTAATGAAAATGGCTTAATGCCACTGAAAGAAAGTTTAATTAGCGCCTCCTCCGGCTGTGAGCACCCTATTTTTATACATAAGTTCTTAATTTTATTGTAGTCTAATTTATCAGTTTTTTTCCCGTTATGCTTAGTGCTTTTTGTGTTCTGTTTAAGAAGTGTTTATCTAGTTCAGGGCAGTAGATATTCTCCTATGGTTTCTTCAAGAAGCTTTATTATTTCTGTCAAGTATAGGGGTCAGGCTTCCATTTTTCCTCATGGATGTCCAGTTGGATATAGTACCATTGTTTTTGAAAAGACCATCTTTCACTGATTGCATTATAAATTCCACCATAAGTCCATATACGTGTGAGGGTGTGTCAGGGCTCTCTTTTTCTGTTCCATACCTTTATTTTTTTCTATCCTTGTACCAGTACCCTGTCTAAAATTATTGTAGCATTAGAATAAGTCTTGATGGCTGGTAATATTAAGTCCTTCAATTTGTTCTTCTTCAAGATTGTCTTGGTTATTTTGACCTTTTGTATTCCCATATGAATTTTTGAATTAGTTTGTTTTCTGCAAAAGAAACCTTTGAGGATTTCATTTGCCATTGCATATTAATAATCAGTATTTTCAAGAAGCCTTCACACATTTTTATTGTTATAGGATAGTGACCTGAAACAATACTGGATGCCAGATAGCCAATGTAAAGAGTGCTATGACTGTAGTGAGAAATTTACAACCTTTAGGCGCAGACACCATTGCCGACTATGTGGGCAGATTTTCTGCAGTCGTTGCTGTAATCAAGAAATCCCTGGAAAATTTATGGGCTATACAGGTAAATGCATTTTATTGCCACTTTACAATTTTTAAAGGTCATAACTATAAAACACTTATAATACAGGATAGTTTTAAGCCAATTTCCATTTTGGGTTTTATGTGTAAGACATGGGGTCACAAAGGTGAGGGAGACACAGCTTTGCTTTTAAGAACTTTCCAATTGAATAATACAGTAGATGGGACTTATCATAAATAACTGGAGTAAAAGTGTATTTATTGTAGATGCTAGCAAAAAACTATAGGAACATTAAAATTTATTAGACAGGATCGTTAGATTACTAATTTAAATCACTATGAGAGTTTTCATTTTACAAAGTACAGATCTTCCTTGACATAATTACATGACACTGTGCTTTGGCAGTGAATTGTGTCTTACTCAGATTCTTCCATAAGGAACATAGTCAAATTTCAGCAATACAGAACATTTAAGTTATTTGTTGAAACAGAAAAAAACTGAACAATGGTGTGTTGATTTATACAGTGATTTGGGAGTAGAAGGTAGGCAGAAATTATCTGAAAAAGAACACTTAACATCTCTCATGTTATTTTTGTTACTGTGAAGATCTTTCTGTCTGCTCATTTTTTTCCACCTAAACTACTAAAGAGTTCAGAATCCCATTATCTGTCACCCAGAATCCCATTAGCTTTTACAACAGCTTTTTTGTTTGAAAATTATTTGTATTTCTTTTTTTTTTTTTTGTAATAATTTCAACTTTTATTTTAGATTCGTATTTGTTACATGGGTATATTTAGTGATGCTGAGATTTTGCATATGACTGATCCTGTCACCCAGGTAGTGAGTATGGTATCCAGTAGTTAGTTTTTCAAACCTTGCTCATCTTCCTTCCTCCCTGCTCTAGTAGTCCCCTCATCTACTGTTGCCATCTTTATGTCCTTATGTACTCAGTGTTTAGCTCCCACTTGTAAGTGAGAGCTTGCAGCATTTGATTTTCTGTTCTGTGTTAATTTACTTAGGATAGTGGCCTCCAGCTGCATCCATATTGCTGCAAGGGACATAATTTTGTTCTTTTTTTATGGCTGCGTAGTATTCCATGGTGTATATGTACCACATTTTCTTTATCCATTTCACCATTGGTGGCACCCAGGTTGATTCTGTATTTGCTATTATAAAAAGTGTTGCAATGAACATACGAGTACATGTGTCTTTTTGATAGAATGATTTATTTTCCTTTGGATATATACCCAGTAATGGGATTCCTGAGTCAAATGGTAGCAGTTCTGTTTTAAGCTCTTTGAGAAATCTTCAAACTGTCTTCCACAGTGGCTGAACTAACTTACATTCCCATCAGCAGTGTATAAGCATTCTCTTTTCTCTGCAGCTTTACCAGCATTCGTTTTTTGGCTTTTTAATAACAGCCATTCTGACTGGTGTGAGACGGTATCTTATTGTGGTTTTGATTTGCATTTCACTAATGATTAGTGATGTGGAACATTTTTTCATGTTTGTTGGCCACTTGTAGGTCTTTTTTTGAGAAGTGTCTGTTCATGTCTTTTGCCCAGTTTTTAATGGGGGCATTTGTTTTTTACTTGTTGAATTACGTTTCTTATATATTCTGGATATTAGATCTTTGTCAGATGCATAGTTTGCAAGTATTTTCTCCTATTCTGTGGCTTGTCTGTTTACTCTGTTGATAGTTTCTTTTGCGGTGCAGAAGCACTTTAGTTTAGTTAGGTCCCACATGTCAATTTTTGTTTTTGTTGCAATTGCTTTTGAGGACTTAGTCATAAATTGTTTCCCCAGGCTGATGTCCAGAATCGTGCTTCATAGGTTTTCTTCTAGGACTTTCATAGTTTGAGGTCTTACATTTAAATCTTTAATCCATCTTGAATTAATTTTTGTATATGGTGAAACATAGGGGCCAGTTTTATTCTTCTGCATATGGCTAGCCAGCTATCCCAGTGCCATTTATTGAATAGAGTCCTTTCCCTGTTGTTCATTTTTGTTGGCTTTGTTGAAGATCAAATGTCTGTAAGTGTGTGATTTTATTTCTGGTTTCTTTGTTCTGTTCCATTGGCTTATGTGCCTGTTTTTGTACCAGTACCATGCTGTTTTTGTTGCTGTAGCCTATTCCTATGAAACTACCAATGTCCTTTTTCATAGAATTAGAAAAAACTATTCTAAAATTCATATAGAACCAAAAAAGAGCCTGAATAGCCAAAACAATCCTAAGCAAAAAGAACAAGGCAGGAGGCATCACATTTCCTGACTTCAAATTGTAATCTAAGGCTACAGTGACCAAGATTACAGCTTTTAAAAGACTTTTTTTTTTTACCTTTGGTTTCTCCCTACCTCTAATTCATATTTCATATCCTAGTCAGCATTCTTTGTAAAATGCTAATTTGATCATGTCAGAGTATTTCCCTGCATAATACTCTTTCAGAGCTCCCATTACCCTCAGGATAAAACCTTTCTTGTTAATATGGTTGGTATGTTAGCTTCCTAGGGCTGCTATAACAAAGTACCACAGGCTGAGTGGCTTAGAACAGCAGAAATGTATGTCTCATGGTTCTGGAGGCCAGAAGTACCAAAATACAGATCAGGGAACAAATATAGGGATTCTGCTGGTTGTCTATTCTAACTGTATGTTCTAGAACTGGGGAAATAACCATAGAGTGAGTTTGGGGACTCACTAAACTCACAGTGAGATGGACCTGAGCTAAAGCTTCACTGATCACCTGACCTCTATAAGTCCCTACTCTGACAGGCAGACCAGAGTGATGTTTTGGGCCTCCTGGAATTAGTGTCAGTTGAGGGTAAGTGTCTAATAACCCCGGAAAAATTTGATCATTTCCTTCTCCTCGGTGTCCAGTCGCCTTGGTAAAAGCATAGTTCTCTTTGGGGATGGCTGGTAGAAAGATTAACAGTGTACATTTCTGGCAGTGTAGTGGGGTTCTTCTTCAGAATGACCAATCCCCTCTTCATTCAAGGAGTTCTGGATCATCTGTAAATGGCTCAAGTCTGGGAATTGAGTGAAGGATGATATGACTGTTTTCATGATTCAAGTTGGACTTACAGCTACTTGATATAGAGTTGTTTCCGTTATACAAATCAAGTAAGAATTTTGTTGACTGCCCATCTACTTCACTTGTGGAGACATTATGATCAACTAGCCAATGCCATAAATCTCTTAGGCTGTTCTGATTATTGCTTTGATTCTGATGTCTATTATAGTAACCATGCCCACCTTGTCTTTGGCGACTAAAGTGCTGCCTATTGGCCCCTGCCACCCTGGGATCCAGTGATCCTCATTGCATTTAGGTTTCCTGACCCAGGAGCAGTAGTTCCTGCTGTAATTTCTGATCTACAAAGAAGAGCAACCACAAAGCTCTTTAAGGATGTGGGGCCTCCCCTCACAAGTTTATTTCTCATAGTCGTGGTTGAAAGGTATGTCCTTCTTGGGTGAGTCAGCAAGTCTTACATGGTGAAACTACTTTTAACGTTTCAATCTCCCCTAACTTTTGGATGCCTTCCTCTATAATATAATAGGGCATTTCTGACATTTCAACCCCATTTAGTGTAAGCCACCTTTTGGTCTGTGTTTCAGCCAGTCATCTAAACAGACTGTTGGAGACCCTTTTAACCCCTTGAGCTGCAACAATAAATATAGAATCTGCTTAGTGGGCCCATGTCAGTAAATTCAGCTTGATCCAACTTCATGTTCTTTCCACTATTATCCCATACCATCATTATCCATTCCCACGTATATTTCCTTGGTTTTTATCTGTATAAATTGGAAAAATCATGTCGTTCTTCTGGAGCGTAGTGCACCTTCTAATGGGTCACAGTTTGTATCTCACCTTTCAGGGCCTACCTGAGCTTGAGTTTCTTTATAGGTCTGGTAGCAAAGAGGAGTAGTAGGAGTAGATCCTGAGTAAAATTAGCAGTGTCCTGCAAGGCAGCTAACTCAGGGGAGGTCATTACAGACTGTCTGATCAAAGCCAGGTTAATCTCCTCAAATGAGGTGGCAAGACTGCTGCTGCTGGCAAAGAAGACTCAGAATTTTGGTGTTTAACATCCCCAGCTTCATCAGGATCTTCCTATATATTTCCATTCCTTCCCAATCAACACCCTCACTTTAATAGCAGACAAACTTCAAGGCTGGTGATTCAGTTTGTGTTTCAATTCAGCCACTTGCAGGATGAGAGTGTTGTTTTGATTTTTAACAATCTTAGCACTGAACCTGCAGGAGATAAGAATTTCTTTCAAGGAAGACCTAGAAGCTTTCAGATAATTTATACAGTTCTTGAGCTGGGAATTTGAATCCCTAAGGTAATCCATTTCTTTTTTTACTTTTGCCTAATGCAATTAGGAGGAACCAGCCCATGTCATTATAGTTGTTAGCTTGACAAAACCATTCTAAGATATTAAATACTTGGTCACTCAGAACTTTGCCTTTTATAAGTATTAATATTTGATTAGGAGTATCTATAGGTGATATTTTGCATGTCTTTGTTGCCACATTACACAGTGGACTATCAGTGTTCTCTTTACTACTGGAAATAGAGTCATTAGTGCCTTTAAATCTAATCAGCTTAGAGAACCAATTCCAGAAATACAAGAACCAATTCAGAAAACTTGCCCTTAAGATTCTGTTGCTCTAAAGCCATTCTTGGTACCAAAATATGTATTAAGGTTCTCCAGAGAAACAGAACCAGTAGGATACACAAACACACATTTATATATAGAGAAATTTATGTTTAACAATTGGTCAAGTTATTTTGAGGGTGGGCAAGTCTGAAATTCTCAGGGCAGGCCAGTAGGCTGGAAACTCCTACAGGATTTCTGTCTTGCAGTGTTGAGAGATAATTTCTTTTTCTTCAGAAAACTTTAGTCTTTGTCCTTAAGGGCTTCAACTGATTAGATGAGACCCACTCACATTCTAGAGGATAATCTGCTTTACTTAAAGTCAGCTGATTGTAAATATTAATCACATCCAAAAAAAAATAACCTTCACAGCATCTCAGCTTGACTAAATAACTAATCTAGCCAAGTTGACACATAAGGTTAATCACAAATGGGATAATATAGTGGTCCCCAACCTTTTTGGCACCAGGGACCGGTTTTGTGGAAGACAGTTTTTCCATGGACTGGTGTGGGGGACGGGGGATGGTTTTGGGATGAAACTATTCCACCTTAGATAATCAGGCATTAGATTCTCGTAAGGAACGTGCAATCTAGATCCCTCACATGCGCAGTTCACCGTAGGGTTCACGCTTCTATAAGAATCTAATGCAAGCGCTGATCTGACAGGAGGTGGAGCTCAGGAGGTAATGCCCGTTTGTGCATGGCTTGTGTGCTGCTTGCTCGCCACTCACCTCCTGCTGTGCAGCTCGGTTCCTAACAGGCTATGGATGGGGAGTAGTACATGGCCCTGGGATTGGGGACCCCTGGGATAATGTATGCTAGGCACAGTTATACATTGTGACCCTGAATAAATATAAATACCTAGAAAAATGTCTAGTACATGGAAAGGGATCAATGAACAGTAAACTATTGTTATTGATGGTAATAGCAATAGTATCTGCATCTGTCATGCAGCTTTTTGGTTATATGTGTGTTGCCTCCAGTGGACTATGAGTTTTTTGATGGCAGGGCTGTATCTCATCAATCTTTGTATTCCCATCACACCATATAGGCATGCGCTTAATAGGCTCTTGCTGATGAAATTTCTTCATGAAATGAAAACTTTTCTGATTAGGCTTGGCTCTGTTTATTGATTTGACAATTTTAGTTCTAATAGCTGACTGGTTAGGGGAGATTTCCTGTATAGTGTAAGAAACAAATGAAGTCTTTGTTGTAGTAAATTGAAAGTCTTTCTGCAGGGAGTAATTTCACTTCTTCTGTTTTTTTTTGGAGACCAAGTCTTGCTCTGTCGCCCAGGCTGGAGTGCAGTGGCACGATCACAGCTCAGCTCACTGTAGCCTCAGCTCAAGCAATCCTCCTACCTCTCAGCCTCCAATGCCACCATGCCCTGGCTAGTTTTTGTATTTTTTATTGATGTGGAGTCTCATCATGTAGCCTAGGCTGGTCTCAAACTCCTGTGCTCAAGCAGTCCTCCTGCCTTGGCCTCCCAAAGTGTTGGGATTACGGGTGTGCGCCACCGTGCCTGGCCTACATGCATAATGTAATAAAACTGAGTACTATGTAATAGTAGTCTTAAAATGAAAAAGTAAGAGGCCGTTTTGGTAGTGATTATGGTAAAAACATAATACAGCTAACTTTTAGAAGTCTTTTATTTTGTATCACTTCAGTTTTCTAATATTAGTGGGAAAATTTTAGGTAGAATTATTAAACAACATGTTATTAGTCAGGTTTAATTATTTTACCTCCTTTTTAAATACCTAAAATGTTATAGAATCACTCAAAACAATGTTATAGAAAAATAGGGTAGAAATGAGAACTTCTATTTGGACAGGACTGCACCCTCAAAAAATACATATTTAGAAATATTAACCTTGTTTGTCCTCTCAAGAATATTTCATTTCTATCCTTTTTTTTCAGACAGTTTCGCTTTTATTGCCCAGGCTGGAGTGCAGTGGCACAGTCTCGGCTCACTGCAACCTCTGCCTCCCAGATTCAAGCGTTTCTCCCACCGCAGCCTCCCAAGTAGCTGGGATTACAGGCACCCGCCACCATGCCTGGCTAATTTTTGTATTTTTACTAGAGACAGGGTTTCACCATGTTGGCCAGGCTGGTCTTGGACTACTGACCTCAGGTGATTTATCCGTCTCAGTCTCCCAAAGTGCTGGGATTACAGGCGTGAGCCACCATGCCTGGCCCTAACTTTTTTTTATAAGAATTCTTTTATAGTTTTTACTCTCAAATGTTATACTACATGTAAGCCCATTTTCTGTTAGTTTGCTTTTGAAATTCTTTGGAGGGTACTCTTCAGGGCTTCACAATAAAGACCTTAATAATATTTTCCTCCTTAATTAATTTGCCTGTGGAAAATATGTTGTTTCCATTTGTGTTGGTTTATTTATTCTATTAAAAAATGTTATTCCTTGAAACTCATGTCTCTGTTAGATTTCTTTTTTAAAATTTTATTTTATATATGTTTATATTTGTATAGAGACAGGGTCTCCATATTATTGGCCAGGTTGTTCTTGAGCTCCTGCCCTCAAGCAGTCCTCCTGCCTTGGCCCCCCAAAGTGCTGGGATTACAGGTGTGAGCCACTGTGCCTGTCCTAGATCCCTTATTTCACTTTTACAACCTGGAAAAAAATACTCTTTCTAGTATCATTGGGATATACATTTTATTTTGTTTTATTTTATCTTATTTTATTTTATTTTATTTATTTATTTATTTTGAGACGGAGTTTCGTTCTTGTTGCCCAGGCTGGAGTGCAATGGCACAGTCTTGGCTCACTGCAACCTCCGCCTCCCGGGTTCAAGCAGTTCTTCTGCCTCACCCTCCTGAGTAGCTGGGATTACAGGTATGCGTTACCATGCCCGGCTAATTTTTGTATTTTTAGTAGAGATGGGGTTTCACCATGTTGGCCAGGCTAGTCTTGAACTCCTGACCTCAGGTGATCCGCCGCCTTGGCCTCCCAAAGTGTTGGGATTACAGGCGTGAGCCACCACGTCCGGCCTGGTATGTTACATTTTAAACTCATTATAAATGTTTGTGGTCGTTTGGACACCTGGATGAATTTATCATAATGATGGCTCTTTTTTTTTCTTTTAACTTTTAACTTTTTATTTTTAGTGCCAGAATTCAAAATGGCCCTTAAATATATATAATAGAGCTAACAAAATTATTTCACTTTTTAAAATGTCTTTTTTTGAGAGTCTGTACTTGAAGACATTTCCCTGTTATTAGATGAACTGTTGACCCAAGGAGTTAAAAAAGTTACGTTAAGCAATATATTACTGCTATCTTTTCCTTCATTTTCCTTGTTTTTGTTTCTTTCTCCTAGGAGACCTCCGAGCTTGCACATATTGTAGAAAAATAGCCTTAAGTTATGCTCATTCCACAGACAGTAATTCTATTGGGGAAGACTTGAATGCTCTTTCAGATTCTGCTTGCTCTGTGTCTGTGCTTGATCCAAGTGAACCCCGAACACCTGTTGGGAGTAGGAAAGCCAGCCGTAACATATTTTTAGAGGATGATTTGGCCTGGCAAAGGTATTGTCCCTTAAATATAATTTTATTTAAAGTTGAGAAATATCGATAGTTGTCTGACCTTTGAGTGCTTTCAGTTAACACTTACCCTCTTTGAATTATTTCCTGTCAGTTCACCGTGTTCTCCTTTTTCTTTGGCTTGCCTCCAGAATGTTTGCAGATGTTTATGGATAGTGATGATATTGGCTAATTAGAATGTAAGCTCCATGAGAGGAGACTTTACACCTTTCTTCTCACTGTTCTACCCCAGGCACCAAGAACAGTGCATGGCATGTATATAATCTTGATAATATTTGTTGAATAGGCAACATAAGTCATTGAGATTATTAATTTCTAATGTAGCCTTCTGTGAGAAGAAGAATGCCCATATAATATGTATTCATATTTCCAAATGAAATTAGATTTTTTTTTCCTTTTGAAGGAATATGTCATGTTTTTCTGTAAGTATACTGCACTGCTATGTCATGTTTTTTTGTAAGTATACTGCACTGCTTGGTAGTAGAGGGTGCTAACTCTTGGAAGTTACCTGGAATTGTTTGAATAAGAATCTTAGTTTCATCAGTTTCTGATTTTTAAAAATTATTAGTTATTATTTTTGAGACGGCCTTGCTCTGTCACCCAGGCTGGAGTGTAGTGGTGTGATCATAGCTCAGGGCAGCCTCAAATCCCTTCTGCCTCATCCTCCTGAGTAGCTGGGACAACAGGCGCACACCACTGTGCTTGGCTAATTTTTTTTTTTTTTTTTTTTTTTTTCTTTCAAGAAATGGGGTCTTGCCATGTTGACCAGGCTGTCTTGAACTCCTGGCTTCAAGCGATCCTCCCACTTCAGCTTTCCAAAGTGCAGAGATTACAGGCATGAGCCACTGCACCTGGCCTCTGATTATTTTCTTTAGCTGAATTATTTTGTTAAGCATAGTACCAAATCTGGCCATTTCAAAGAGCTTATAGTTTTAAGTAACATCTCTCTGATAAGTTAATTTCTCAGTTAACCCTTAAGGAATTGAGAAATTAGTATGTAATGAATTTAAATAGAAGTAAAAAATGAGTTAATTACAGCTACATTCAATATGTATGAATCTCAGGGACATAAAGTGGAGTAGAAAAGAAAATCATCTAATCATGTAACCAGTAAAATTTAATTTATATAAAATTTAAAAATACACAAAACTAGTACACTGTCTAGGGACTGAAATGTGGTAAAACTTAAAGACGATAGATATGAAAGTTACAACAGTGGTTTCACTGAGGGAAGGGAGGGGATTAGGACTAGGTAGGGGAATTTCACAGTCAATGGTAGTGTACTTTTTCTTTCTCTTTTTTTTTTGAGACGGAGTTTTTTTTTGCTCTTGTTGCCCAGGCTGGAGTGCAATGGCACAACCTTGGCTCACTGCAACCTTCTTTTCCTGGGTTCAAGTGATTCTTCTGCCTCAACCTCCTGAGTAGCTGGGATTACAGGTGCCTGCCACCACGCCTGGCTAATTTTTCTATTTTTAGTAGAGACAGGTTTCATCATGTTGGCCAGGCTGGTCTTGAACTCCTGACCTCAGGTGATCTACCCACCTTGGCCTCTCAAAGGGCTAGGATTACAGGTGTGAGCCACCGCGCCTGGCCGAAGTTTCTTTTTCTTACATTAGTTTTTATTTATTTATTTATTTTGAGATGGAGTCTCGCTCTGTCACCCAGGCTGGAGTGCAGTGGCGCGATCTTGACTCACTGCAACCTCCGCCTCCCAGGTTCAAGCGATTCCTGTGTCTCAGCTTCCCAAATAGCTGGGATTACAGGCGTGTGCCACCATGCCCAGCTAAGTTTTGTATTTTCAGTAGAGATGGGTTTTGCCATGTTGGCCAGGCTGGTCTCGAATTCCTAGGCTCCAGTGATTTGCCCGCCTCCCAAAGTGCTGGCATTATAGGCATGAGCCACCATGCCCAGCCTTTTCTTACATTGCTTCATGAATACTTTGGTGTTTATGGCATTGTGATTTTTTATACCTTACATATATTTTATAAATTTTAAAAATTGATTCTATGTTTAATTAAACAATACGAAGTATGGAGATTTTTTAGTTTTTGCTTACTTTAGTTAGTAATGCTTTTTAGTTGTGATTGGCCCTGTCGTAATGGGCAGATGTGATTTAACAAAACAAATCAGGTAAGAAAGCTTCCTGAGAGATGTACAATAGATGTCAAAGGTAGAATGATAGTTAAATTTTAGGTTCTGTGCTAATTGCTTAATGTTCATTCTCTTTTAGTCAGCATATCTCTGTGGTAGGCACTATCTTCTCCTTTCGACAGATGTGGATGCTGAGGTTTAGCGAGATTAAGTAATGAACCCAAGGTCACCCAGCTAGTAAGAGGTCGAGCCTGCACTTGGACCTGGGTTTGTCTGACTCTATGGTGCTATTCTAGTGGGTTATGGGGACTGAGAATAAAATATTTGAACTCAGATTTCCCTCCAAAATCACTTTCATCTTGTATTAATAATGTTAGAAGTTTCAAAGGCACCCATCCAAATAACTTTATTTACATTCCATATACTTAAAAACTTTTTAAAATTGTCATTTCGGTATTTTGTATTCTTAAAAGCCATGCACTGCAAAAACTATTATTCGTACCATTTACACCCTAATTAAAGGAAGAACAAAAATGACCTATAATTTCATTATTGCAGGGAAAAAGATTAAATCTCCTTTTAATGTTAAAGCGCCTCATTGAAATTCCCTTTTACTGTCCTGAATTATTTCAGTATTTTCCTATTTTCTTTATAGTTTGATTCATCCAGATTCCTCAAATACTCCTCTTTCAACAAGACTTGTATCTGTGCAAGAGGATGCTGGGAAATCTCCTGCTCGAAATAGGTAAACTGACAAATGAAAACACTGCTCTCTGATGTTTATTTCTTTTCATGCTAATAAGAAGAACAAATGGATAAAAAGAGTGGGATTGATTGTCATATACTTTCGTAGCTCTAAAAGCTGAATTAAACTATCATTTTCTTTTTTTTTTTTTTTTTATTGGAGATGGAGTCTCACTCTGTCGCCCAGGCTGGAGTGCAGTGGCGCAGTCTCGGCTCACTGCAAGCTCCGCCTCCCGGGTTCACGCCATTCTCCTGCCTCAGCCTCTCCGAGTAGCTGGGACTACAGGCGCCCGCCACCACGCCTGGCTAATTTTTTGTATTTTTTAGTAGAGTCAGGGTTTCACCGTGGTCTTGATCTCCTGACCTTGTGATCCGCCCGCCTCGGCCTCCCAAAGTGCTGGGATTACAAGCGTGAGCCACCGCGCCCGGCCTATCGTTTTCTTTTTGCTATTCAGCGCTTGTTTCCATTCTCTCAGTGACTCTTTCCGATATTCTCCACTGGCTTCCGGGTTTGGAACCTACACCATCCTTTCTCTTCTGGTTAAATAAGATGTGAAGGATGTGAGGGAAGGAGCCATGTGGACATTTTGTGGATGAGAGTCCCAAGAAAACAGGAATAACAAATTCCTGAGAGGAAATACACTTGGCAAGGAATAACAAGGAATCCTATGGTAATGGAGTAGAGCAGTCTTAGACTCTGTCATTTACTCTGAGTGAGATGGGAAGCTGTTGGAGAGTTTTACATTTTTTGTTGTTAATTTTTAATTGCTTTGAAAAAATGTCAAACATGTAGAAAAGTTGCGAGAACAGAAAAATGTATCTTCATATATTTTTCATTAAGATTTGCTAATTTATATTTTGTCCCTTTGCTTTCTCATTTTTTCTTTTTTTATTTTTATTTATCTTATTATTATTTTTGAGACGGAGTCTCACTCTCTTGCCAGGCTGGAGTGCAGTGGTGCGATCTCAGCTCACTGCAAGCTCCACCTCCTGGGTTCATGCCATTCTCCTGCCTCAGCCTCCTGAGTAGCTGGGACTACAGACGCCCATCACCATGCCTGGCTAATTTTTTTGTATTTTTATTAGAGACGGGGCTTCACCGTGTTAGCCAGGATGGTCTTGATCTCCTGACCTCGTGATCTGCCTGCCTTGGCCTGTCAAAGTGTTGGGATTACAGGCATGAGCCACCGCACCCAGCCTATTATTTTTTAGTAAAATATAGAGATGGGGTTTCACTTTGTTGTCCAGGATGGTCTTGAACTTCTGACCTTATGCGATCTTCCCACCTCGGACTCCCAAAGTGCTGGGATTACAGGTGTGAGCCACCACACCTGGCCATCATTTTTTATATTGTATATATATATATGCATATTTTCTGAACCATTTGGGAGTAAGTTGCAGACATCATTTATATATTTTTATTAAGTTTATTTTTTATAGCAGTTTTAAGGTTCATAGAAAAAATAAGCAGAAAGTACAGAGAGTTCCCCTATAGCTTCTGTCCCCACACATGCACAATCTTCATGACTATCAGTGTCCTGCACTAAAGTGGCATATTGTAATCAGTGGACCTACTTTGACACATGATCATCATCTAAAAGTTCATAGTTAACATTAGAATTCACTCTTGGTGTTGAATATTCTGTGGATTTGGACAAATGTATAATGACATGCGTCTGTCATTGTTGTATCCCACGGAATAGTTCCTCTGCCCAAAAAGTTTACTGGGCTCCTCCTATTTATCCCTTCCTCTCCCCAACCCGTGAAAATCATTAATCTTTTTTACTGTCTCCGTAGTTTTACTTTTCCCACAATGCCATATAGTTGAAATTATACAGTGTGTAGACTTTTCAGATAGGTGTCTTTCACCTACTAATACGCATTTAAGTTTTCTCTGTGTCTTTCCATAGCTTGATAGCTCATTTCTTTTTAGTGATGAATAATATCCCATTGTCTGGATACACTGTAGTTTATCTACTCACCTACTGAAGGACATCTTGATTGCTTCTAAGTTTTATCAGTTATGAGCAAGGCTGTTATAACATCTGAGTACAGGTTTTTTTGTGGGTGTAATTTTCAGTTCATATGGATAAATACCAAGGAGCATGATTGCTGAGTCCTATGGTAAGATGATGTTTAATTTTGTAAGACGCTGCTAGACTTTTTTCCAAAGTGGTTTTACCATTTTGCATTCCTACCAGCAATGAATGAGAGTTCCTGTTGTTTCACATCCTCATCACATTTGGTGTTGTCAGTTTTGGATTTTGGCAATTTTAATGGGTGTGTAGTATTATCTCATGTGATTGACTTTTGTGTATTAATCTTGTATCCTGCCACCTTGCTATAATCACTTAGAGTTTGTTAGTTCCTTTGGATTTTCTATATAAACAGTCTTGTCATCTGTGAACAAAGTTTTGTTTCTTCCTTCCCAATCAGTGTACCTTTTATTTCCTTTTCCTGTTTTATTTCATTAGCTAAGACTTGTAGTCCAATATTGAAAAGGAGTAGTGAGAGGGGACATCCTTGCCTTGTTCCTGATCTTAGTGGGAAAGCTTTGAGTTTCTCACCATTAAGTATGATGTTAGCTGTATGTTGTTTTTTGTAGATACTCTTTATCATGTTGGGGAAGTTTGCTCTATTCCTAGTTTACTGAGAGTTTTTATAATGAAGGAGTGTTGAATTTTGTCAAATGCTTTTTCTGTATCAATGACATGATTATGTAATTATTCTTCTGTAACTTGATGTGATGGATTATATTAATTGATTTTTTAATATTGAACCAGCCTTGCATACCTGGGATAAATTCCATTTGGTTGTGGTGTATATAGTTTTTATACATTGTTGGATTGGATTTGTTACTGTTTTGTTGAGGATAATAGTTTGTGGTTTCCTTTTCTTGTCATGTCTTTGTCTGGTTTTGGTATTAGGGAACTCCTGGCCTCATAGACTGAGTCAGAAAGTATTTCCTCTATCTTCAGGAAAATTTTGTGGAGAATTGACATAATTTATTTCTTAAATGTTTGGTAGAATTCACCAGTGAATGCATCTGGGCCTAGTGCTTTCTGTTTTGGAAAGTTACCAGTTATTGATTCAATTTCTTTAAGAGAAATAGGTCTGTTTTGATTTTCATTTCTGATATTAGTACTTTGTGTTTTCTCCCTTTTTTTTCTTAGCCTGGCTGGATACTTACTGATTTTATTGATCTTTTCAAAGAACCAGCTTTGGCTTTGTTGATTTTCTCTATTAACTTCTTCTCTAATCTTTATTATTATTTTTCCTGTGTTCACTTTGGATTTAATATGCTTTTTAACCCCTTTGTTCCCCAAGGTGGAAGCTTAGATGATTGATTTTAGGTCTTCTTTTTAAATATATGCACTTTGTGCTGTGTATTTCCCGCTAAGCACTGCTTTCTGTTGCATTCCACAAATTTAGATAGGTTGTATTTTCATTTTCATTTAGTAACAAATATTTAAAAATTTTTCTTTATATTCTTCTTTGACTCATGTTATTTGTTTTACAAGTGTGTTGTTTCATCTCCAAGGATTTTGGGATTTTGTAGCTGTCTTTCTGTTAATGATTTCTAGTTTGATTCCATTTTGGTTGTTGAAGGCAGACATTGTATGATTTCTACTCTTTTAAATTTGTTATGATGTGTTTTATGGCCCAGAATGTGGTGTGTTTTGGTGAATGTTCCATGTTACTTCAGAGGAATGTGTATTCTGCTGTTGAATTAAGCAGTCTATAAGATGTCCATTTTATCCACCTGATTAATGGTGTTGTTGAGTTCAGCTATGTTGTTATTGATTTTCTCTCTGCTGGATGTGTCCATCTCTGATAGAGGGGTTAAAGTCTCCAGCTATAATAATGAATTCATCCATTTCTCCTGTAGTTCTATCAGTTTTTGCCTCAAATATTTTGGTACTCTGTTGTTAGGAGCGAGCATACATATTAAGGATTGTTCTGTCTTTTGGAATATTGATTTCTTTATCATTATGTAATTTCCCTTTTTATCTTTGATTGCTCTGAAGTCTGTTCTGTCTGAAAATTAATATAGTTACTTCTTTTTTTTTTTTAGCTTTTTAAATTAGCGTTAACGTGGTACATCTTTTTTTTATTAGTGTTAACATGGTATATCTTTCTCCATCTACTTTTTTTCATGTATCCTGTTTTGATTTCATTTAAAAATTTAAAAATTAATTTTTAAAATTGACACATAATAATTGTACATATTTATGGGGTAAGCAGTGACATTTTGACCTTTCACTTAGTTTTTAATCTGTATGTGTCTTTGTATTTAAATTAGGTTTCTTGTAGACAATGTATTTTTGGGTCTTAGTTTTTGATCCATTCTAACCATCTCTGTCTTTTAGTTGGTGTATTTAGACTATTGACATTTAAGGTGATTACTGATGTAGTTAGAGTAATATCTGCCATATTTGTTACTGTTTTCTACTTGTTGCCCTTGTTCTTTCTTCCTGTTTTTGTCTTCTGTACCTTTTCCACCTTTATGTATTTGATTGAGCATTTTGTTATTCCATTTTCTCTCCTTTTTAAAGGATATCAGTTATATTCTTTTTACTTTTTTTAGTGATTGCCCTAGAGTTTGCAATGTAACTTACAACTAATCCACATTTACTTTCAAATAATACTATACTACTTCACAGGTAATGCAAATACCTTATAATAAAATACTCCCAATTTTTCCCTCCCATCTGTTGTATCATTGGCATTCATTTCACTTACATATAAGCATGCATACATACATAATTGAATACATTGTTGCTATTATTTTGAAGAAATAGTTATCTGTTACATCAACTAAGAGTAAGAAAAAGAAACGTTTTTACTTTAACTTATTCCTTCTGTGATGCTTTTCTTTGTGTATTAATAGATCTAAGTTTCTGACCTATATCATATTCCTTTTCTCTGCCTTTTCAGCATTTTTTGCAAGGCAGGTCTACTGGCAAAAAGTCCCTCAGTTTTCATTTGTCTAAGAAAGGCTTTACTTCTTCACTTTTGAAGGGTATCATCAGGGTACAGAATTCTAGGTTGGTGGCTTTTTTCTCTCAACATCTTAAATATTTCATTTCGTTCTTTTTGCTTGCATGGCTTCTGAGGAGAAGTCAGATGTATTTATTATCTTTGATACTCTACAGGTAAGGTTTTTTTTTTTCTTTAAATAGAGATGGGGTCTTGCTGTGTTGCCCAGGGTGGTCTCAAACTCCTGGCCTCAAGTGATCCTCTTGCTTTGGCTTCCCAAAGTGCAGGGATTACAGGTGTGAGCCACCATGCTTGGTCTTTAAGGTGGTTTTTTTCAAGATCTTTTTCTTTATTTTTGACTTTCTGCCATTTGAATACACTTAGTTTTGCCTAAGTGTAGTTTTTTGACATTTATCCATGCTTGTGTTGTCTGAGCTTCCTGGACCTGTGGCTTGGCATCTAACATTAATTCGTGGGAAATTCTCAGTTATTATGGCTTCAAATATTGCTTGTGTTCCTTTCTCTCTTTCTTCTTTTTTTTGGTATTCCCATTACATTTATATTATACCTTTTGTAGTTGTCTCACATTTCTTGGATATTGTTTGTTCAGTCTTTTTTCTATTTGCTTTTCAGTTTTGGCAGTTTCCGTTGAGATAGCCGCAAGTTCAAATATTCTTTCCTTACCTCTGTTTAGTCTACTAAGAGCCCATCAAAGGCACTCTTCTTTAATGTTATGGTGTTTTGATCTCTTGCATTTCCTTTTTGCTTCTTTCTTAGAATATCCATCTCTCTGCTTATATTATCTGTTCTTGCCTGTTGTTTACTTTTCCCATTAACACCTTAGCATATTGATTATAGTTTAAAAACAATTGCTAGACTGATAATTCCCACATTCATGTTGAGCCTGTTTTGGATGCTTGTTCAGTGTCTTTGAACTGTGTTTTTTGGTTTTCATCATGCCTTGTGATTTTTTGTTGAAAGGTGGACATGCTGTACTGGGTAAAAGGAACTATGGTAAATAGGCCTTTAGTGATGTAGTGATAGGATGTAGGGGGAGGTTAAGTGGTCTCTAGTCCTGTGAGTCACTCTCACAGGTGAGCCTGTGCCCCTGAACTGTAAACTTTATCAGGGCTTCTTGTTTTTTTCCCCTTAGGTGAGACAGAATGGCTGGAGGGGGCTGGAGTTGGGGACTTTTCTTCCCCCATGCGGAAGGCTAGAAGGGGCTGCGGTTGGGGATTTCCTTCTCCCTGGGTAGGTTAAGCTCTGATATAACTCCAGCAGGTTAGGCTCTGGTAAAATAGTTTCTCCTCAGGGCAGGACATGTTATGAAGAACAGAATGCTCTGACGTATTTTTAAGTTGTTTATTCTCTCCCTCTGCTGGAAGCCAGAAGCCGGAGGGAATTTTTCTGACATTCTCTGTGAGGACGTGGTAGATCTGGAAGTGAAACTCCCAAAAGCATCCCCACTACCCCCATGACTGGGTTCGCCTAGAATTTGTATCTCTGGTTTGTCTACACTGAGCTTCGAGGAATCTGTCAATTTGATTTTAGGTTTTCCTACCCTAGTACTGGTTCCCATGGAGGTTTCTGCTCCAGTGAGTTGTGATCCTCTGTATCTGCTTGTCTGTCTGCAGTATTTGGAGCAGGATTTGGCTTGTGACCTCACTTCTCTGATGGACCTAAGAACAGTTGATGATCTTTCTCTTTGTTCAGGTTTTAGTTGTTGAGATGGAGTGAAGATGCTCACATGCTAGACCAGAAGTAGAAAGTTCTATTTTTTACTTTTGAATACTTAAGTGTTTTTCCTCAGAACAATCATGTTCTCTTACATAACGAATTTAGGAAATTGTAACAGTGGTAAATTTCTATTATGTAATATACTGTAGGTATTCTGATTTTGCCAATTGTCCTAATAATGTTTTTTTGTACTGATTTTCCCCCCAATCTGTGATCCAGTTCAGAATCATACATTGAACTTATTTGTCATATGTCTTGGTTTTCTTTACTCTGTAACAGTATCTTAGTCTTTCTTTGTGAAGAGGATAGACCAGTTGTTTAGTAAAATGCCCATCAATTTAAGTTTATCAAAAGCTTCCTATGATTAGATTTGGGCTGTGCAGTTTTGGGGCAGAAATACTCCATGAGTGCTACATCCTTCTCAATCTGTTATGTTACAAAGGACACAATACAAGTTTATCCCATTGGTAGTGTTGACTTGATCTCTCGCATATTGGGTTTCTCCACTGTAAAGGTACTATTTTATCCTCTGTAATTAGTAAGTAATATGTGGGGGAGATACTTTGAAACTGCATGAATACCCTATGTCTTACTAATCTTTCATCAATAGTTTTAGCATTCATTTATGATACTTGTTGAAATGCAATGTTATTATGTTTGCAAAATGGTGATTTTTCTAAGTCTATCTTTGCTTTTACATTTATTAGTTGACATTCTACTCTGAAAAGCTTTTCCTTGTTGGAGAGTTTTGGATGGAGTGTGGAAGGATGACATGACTTTTTTTTTTTTTTTTGAGACAGTCTCGCTTTGTTGCCCGGGCTGGAGTGCAGTGGCGCGATTTCACCTCACTGCAACCTCTGCCTCCCAGGTTCAAGCGATTCTTGTGCGTCTCGCACTAGCCTAGGATTACAGGCACCTGCTAGCATGCCTGGCTAATTTTTGTATTTTTAATAGAGACAGAGTCTCACCATGTTGGCCAGGCTGGTCTCGAACTCCTAACCTCAGGTGATCCACCTGCCTCGGCCTCCCAAAGTGCTGGGATTATAGGTGTGAGCCACCACACCCGGATGAAACAGACAAATTCTAAATATATTTTGACTGTAGAGCTAATAGGATTTGCTAATCAACTGGATGTAGGCTTCAACAGAAAGACATCAAAGATGACTCAGGTCTTTGACCTGAGCAGTTGAAGGGGTGGAATTGACAGCTGGGAGGAACAGTTTGGTTTTAGATGTGTTGAATTTGAGATATCTTCTAGACAACCAAGTGAGATGTCAAATAGTTGGATATGTGAGTCCAGAATTTAGGGGAGGGCTACACGCTAAAGATATAAACTTGGATGTTGTCATCATGTGTATGGTATTTAAAGCTATGAACTTGGATGGAGATCATCAAGAGAATGAGTGTGAAAAGGGAGGAAATAAGGACTAAGGACTGAGATTGGAGAAATCAAGAGAAACCAGAAAAGGAGACGGGGAGAGGCCAGCGAGGTGACAGGGAAACCAGGAGGGTATTTACCTTATTAGTCAAGTGGAGAAAGTTTTTCAAGGAAGGGGAGTTATGCTGCTGATATGTTAAGTAAGATGAGGAGTGAAGACTGACTACTGGATTTAACGACAACATTGGTAATCTTGATAGGCAGTCTCAGTGGGTTATTTGGGGTTCAAGAGATAATGGAAGAATTACTGGAGATTGGAGTTTTGCTGTAAAGTAGAGGGAAATGCAGCAGAGGGATGTGGAGTCAAGAGATGGCTTTTTAAAAAGATGGGGAAAATTATAGTATTCCTGTTGGCATGTGTAGAAGTGTAGGGATACCTGTGCTAATTTACAATGTATCTCCATGTGTTTTGAATTGATGCTAAGATTGATGTGTTTAGGAAAGATGTAATTTAGTCAATGAGCGCTGTCTCTAAATATAATTTTAATCAGTATTCTTGCTACTAGCCTATTTATTAGAGCTTTTGACAGTAAAATTGACTAATTTTCTTTTATTCTTGTTGCCACTATATTAGAATATGTGCAGGGATGGTTAAAATGATAGAGAAGTAGAATGTATGGATAATGCACCCATTGGAAAAGAGATTAAGAAATAATAGCAAGCTTTCACTAAAACACTATGCCAAGAAATAACCAATTATTTTTAAAAATTGTTTATCAGGTATTTGATAGCAGTGGTTTCCTATTAACTGACACTTTGCTAAACCTGTGAATACTTTAATTATTTTAAAAATATTTTCATCTTTATACTGGGGAAATATTGGTTTTTCAATTGACACCTAATGGTAGGTGGCAGCCCTGATACATATTAGTCGAGCTACTTTAGGCAGATTACTTAATCCCTTATTCTTGATTTCTTTATCCGTAAAATAGAGCTAGTAATACATATTTCATAGGATGCTGTGAAGATTAAATGTGGGAAGATACAGATACTGCCCTAATGAATGAGTTATGTATATATATAGTCTAACACATCATAGGTGCTTTTGCCTTTTATCCTTTATGTGGAAGCTAAAATTGGGTTTAGTTTTTTTCTAGATAGAAGCCAACTAAATTTCTAGTTACCTTTTCTTTTAAATAAATTAAAGGTTCCTCGATGCTATTGGTATTCTACTTCTAAGTCATTTGTTTGGTAACTTTACCAAGAGTCAAAATTAAAGATATGTATGAATACTGATACTATGAGAAGAAACAAATTTCTTGTAATGTTTTTACTGACAAAATAACATAATGTAATAATATTTGAGGACAATATTTTAAATATAGGTCTACTAGTGAGAAGAAAGGAATTCTTCTTTGGTCATAACGTTTTGCTTATTTGGGTGTCAAAATTGGTGTTCCCTTCATCAGATTGATTGCATTGCAGATATTTAACTATAAAACCTTCTTAGTTCATGGGCTATACAAAAACAGGAAGAAGGCTAGATTTGGCCTGTGGGCCATAGTTTCCTGACCCTGATCTGCAAGATTATTTCTGCATTTAATTTCATTCTTTATATTTGTTATTAAAAAAAAAATCCACTAACTTACAGCATTTTAACAAGACTTTGTATCTATTCCCTTTGAAATATTACTAATATATTAGCTATATAATTGTTTTCCTGTAATCTTTCCATAACTATTTTCTTTTAAACTTATTTCCAAGTAATTTTAGACACACATAGAATTGCAAAATATAGACTTACGTAGAGTTGCAAATATCGTACAGAGAGTTTCTGGGTATCCTTTACCAAATTTCTTCCAATGATAATATCATGCATAACCATCATAACTGCTTTTAAAAGTACCCTTAACATTGGTAAATAAGCATTTATTTAAAAATGCATTTTCTCTGTAATTCTATTGAAGAATTTACACCTGTGATTTCACTTCTTGTTTTATTTCCAGATCAGCCAGCATTACTAACCTGTCACTGGATAGATCTGGTTCTCCTATGGTACCTTCATACGAGACATCTGTCAGTCCCCAGGCTAACCGAACATATGTTAGGACAGAGACCACTGAGGATGAACGCAAAATTCTTCTGGTACTGGTCTAGTATCTTTGACCCATTGCTAGTTTTGAGCATAGAGAATGTTTATGTGACTGAGTCTTTTTTTTTCTTTTTGAGACAGAGTCTTGGTGTGCTGCCCAGGCTGGGGTGCAGTCGTGTGATCTTGGCTCCCTGCAACCTCCGCCTCCTGGATTCAAGCGATTCTGGTGCCTCAGCCTCCTGAGTAGCTGGGATTACAGGCGCATGCCACCACACCTGGCTAATTTTTTTGTATTTTTAGTAGAGACGTGGTTTCACCTTGTTGGCCAGGCTGGTCTCAAATTCCTGACCTCAAGTGGTCTGCCCACCTCGGCTCCCAGGGTGCTGGGATTACAGGTGTGAGCCACTGTACCCAGCCTGTCACTGAGTCTTTTTAAAAATAATTATTAAAAAAAAAATTATATAAATGAAATAGCATATCAGTTAAACAGAAGTGCTTAGCTTCAGTTTTACTAGGATCACCTGAGAGATGGGTCAAGTATT
The DNA here is from genome assembly GCF_009828535.3 of Hylobates moloch. Lineage (NCBI taxonomy): Eukaryota > Metazoa > Chordata > Mammalia > Primates > Hylobatidae > Hylobates > Hylobates moloch. Next base: position 33,668,485 of record NW_026652276.1, on the reverse strand, counting down.
CTATACTCATTGCATTAATATTTTCTTTTCTTTCTTTTTTTTTTTTTGGAGATGGAGTCTCGCTCTGTCGCCAGGCTGCAGTGCAGTGGCACGATCTCGGCTCACTGCAACCTCCACCTCCCAGGTTCCAGCGATTCTCCTGCCTCAGCCTCCCAAGTAGCTGGGACTACAGGCATGTGCCACCACACCCAGCTAATTTTTGTATTTTTAGTAGAGACGGGGTTTCACAGTGTTGGTGAGGATGGTCTCAATCTCCTGACCTCGTGATCTGCCTGCCTCGGCCTCACAAAGTGCTGGGATTATAGGCGTGAGCCACCGCGCCTGGCCAGTATTTTCTTTACCCTTTTATCTGGTAAAATCAGAATTCAGTTATCTATGCAATAAGAGAGCTTAACTCTTAGGTCCCATATTGCTATTTAAGCTTTGAAGCATGTTTGTTAAATACATGTAACACTTTTCAGACATTTAATACTGTATGTTTATATGAAATAATCAGTTGCTTATTGAATTTATCTGTGCATAAAACACTGTGTTCGATTCTAAGAGTGACTCAGAGAAATGGAAGGTATGGCTATGTCCTCAAGCTTATAATTCAAAAGTAGAAATAAGAGCCAGGTGTGGTGGCATGCACTTGTAGTCCCAGCTACTTGGGAGGCTAGGGTGAGAGGACTCTGGAGGCCAAGGGTTTGAGGCTATAGGGTGCTGTGATCATGCCTGTGAATAGCCACTGCATTCCAGCCTGGGCAACATAGCAAGACCTTGTCTCTAAGACAACAAACAAACCAACAAACCCATAAAAGGTAGAAATAAGATCAGTGGGAAGATCCTTAATAGTGGAAGTAGTAATACTTTAATAATAAAAAAGTGTCAAATAAATAATATGACCATATGTCATGTAAGAATTCAAAAAAACAGAAAGCTCATTACTAATGAGGGAATCAGAAAAAGGCTTAAACTGAAGGGCTTGAACTGGACCTTGAGAGATGGAATAGTTTTGGATAGGCAGTGAGGAAAGTGAATCTTATTTAAAGGTGTGAAGAAAGATATAGAGGTAAGAATAAGCATGACATTTTCAATGGCCAGAAGTAGGATTTTTTAATTGGGAGAGAGTTTAAGTAGGAGTCGGGGGGCAATGAGAAAGGAAAGTTATTTGGGACTACCTGGTGGAAGGCAATGAATTCTGTACTTACAGGTGTAGATTTGAACCTTTAGTTGCTGAGGAACATTCAGAATTTTTTTGAGCAGGGAGTAATTTACTGAAGCTCTTCCTTTTAAAAAACTCATCTGTCAGTTGGGTACATGGTGAGAATCTGGTGGAGTGAAAGCCTCTAGGAACAGTTACCTTAGGTTAGTATGATTAACTGTTGTCTACCTCTGCCTTGCCCCATCTCCAAAGAAGAATACATAAATAGGAGATTGATAATATGTGCCATTGACTGAAAAAAGAAGTATTTGGAATAGTTGGTTTTCAAGAGAAAAAGTTGTGTTTGGAATTAGATGAGCTGAGTTCAAGCTGTTCCCACGTATATGTCATTTGTATTAAATTGTGTGAGTTAGCTAGCATAAAGATATCCAACTTAGGTTTCCTTTTATGAGTCTAAAAATCACAGGAAAACATCTGAAAAGGTATATAGCATTTTTCTCAAGAGTAACTACTTGCTGTTAATGTGATTGCAGGACAGTGTGCAGTTAAAAGACCTGTGGAAAAAAATCTGCCATCACAGCAGTGGAATGGAGTTTCAGGATCACCGCTACTGGTTGAGAACGCATCCTAACTGCATTGTAGGAAAGGAATTAGTCAACTGGCTAATCCGAAATGGGCACATTGCCACAAGGTATTCTGATCTTAGAAAGAAGGTTTCAATATTATTTATTTATTTTGAATGAGAAAACATATTTGAAGATAGTAAGAATTACATATTTCTTTGTAGAGTTAGGGTGCTCTTTGTTTTATGTAATTGGTGGTTTAGGGTGCTAATTACTTAACTCTCCTCCAATCTGAGTTTTAACCAGCAGAGAACAGATGCAAGGAGTACAAGGAGCCAAATAGGATCTTAATTTACCTTATTAAAAGCAGAAGAACTCTCTAGCAAAGCAGGATTAGAGAATGTAGCTGGAACCTAAGGCCAAAGAATTCCCCATCTACTGTTCGCTAATCTAGACAGGTCGTAACCTGTGTTCAGTATTTGATCCATAAGCTATGCCTGTCGGGTCCCAGCTTGCCTCACAAATCATTTATAAAAAAGAGTAACAGACAGGTCCTGCTTTTCAAATACACGTATCCCCTAGCGTTTACTATTTTCTCAGATTAGCTACTCCTCTTCTCATGGGAGGAAAAAGATACGTAAAGAAGTAAAGAGAGAAATAGCTTTAGGCAGTAAAGCCCTGGTTGCAATTTTGGCTATATACATATATATATATATATATATATACACATACACACAAACACACATTTTATGCCTGTATCTGTAATATTTGGTATTGTCTTATTAAAATTAAGCTCCTTGAAGGTAGGAGCTTTTCTCAACATTTTTAAATCTGTTAAGTACAGGGTTGTGCATGCATTGAATACTCAGTTAATGCTTGCTGTTATTAAAACTAGGTTTTGTTAGGACTGCCTTACCAGTAGTTTCTTCTCCTTTACTATAGTACCTGGAAGAATCTTTTAGTTTGCTTTAACTCTCTCTTGTTTTATCCTTTACTTATCCAAGGGCCATTTGAAATTCTAACTCTGATTAGAACTGAAAAAAAAAATATTTTAAGGTTGTGTCTTATCTGGTACTTAACTATTCTGACTGACTTTTAAAACTTTTCATTTTTGTGGGTCTTGATTCAGGGCACAAGCTATAGCAATTGGACAAGCAATGGTTGATGGACGTTGGCTGGATTGTGTTAGTCATCACGACCAGCTTTTCAGAGATGAGTATGCGCTGTATAGACCACTGCAGGTACTTTTCAGTGTTTACTGCCAATTAGAATGTAGCAAGCTTATTTTATAGTCTTTCTTCATCAGTGGGAATAAAAAGTAGTTTATTAGAAGATAATTTTTTCTAACATTTTTTCCTGCTGTTTGAGGAAAGTTAAAACTTTTTTTACTTGATAGGCAGCAGTGAAGAAAAAGCTGCCATTAGAATCAAACATTTTATTGTTTACTTTAAATTTGATCAGACAATAAAAAAGGAAAAAGATAAGAATCAAACACTTTTTTCAGTTGGTGTGGTAGTTCTTAAATTTGGGTTTATGGTCTTTATAGTTGCTTATTTAACTTTAATGGTTTTCGGTTTTATTATGCCTATGTTTTTAGAACTGAGAGTATAAATAATAAAATGAAAAATTTTATGGCATCTATTGAAATCATTTTGACTGTAGAACTATTGTGTAACTAGTGATGATGGCTGGGTACGGTGGCTCACGCCTGTAATCCCAGCACTTTGGGAGGCTGAGGCAGGTGCATCACCTGAGATCAGGAGATCGAGACCATCCTGGCTAACATGGTGAAATCCCGTCCCTACTAAAAATACAAAAAAATTAGCCAGGCATGGTGGTGGACACCTGTGGTTCCAGCTACTTGGGAGGCTGAGACAGGAGAATGACGTGAACCTGGGAGGTGGAGCTTGCAGTGAGCCGAGATTGCGCCACTGCACTCCAGCCTGGGCGACAAAGCAAGGCTCCATCTCAAAACAAACAAACAAACAAAAAACAATGGTATACTGATGAATATATATTTTTTTACTTTAGGGAAGTGGAAATTATTTAAAGATATAACTTCAAAAAAATACTTTCACTCTTGGTTTATGTAATTTGATACAATGTATAGGTTATATATACACACACATATATAAACATATATATACATATACACACACAGGCACACACATATATATATATATAGCTGACCATTAAGAGTTAGGGATACTGACCCCCTGTATAGTTGAAAATTCGCGGATGTTTGACTTCCCTAAAACTTAACTACTAATAGCTTACTGTTGACTGCAATCTTTATTGATAACAGGCAGTTAATACATATTTTGTATGTTGTGTGGATTATATACCATATTCTTACAGTAAAGTAAGCTAGAGAAACATGAAGAAAATTATAAGGAAGAGAAACTATACTTACTATTGATTAAGTGGAAATGGATCATCACAAAAGTCTTCATCCTCGTTTCATGTTGAGTAGGCTGAGGAGGAGGGAGGAAAAGAAGAGATTGCTTTTGCTGTCTCAGGGGTAGCAGAGGCAGAAGAAAATCCACATATAAGTAGACCAATGCAGTTTAAACCCTTGTTCAGGGGTCAGCTGTGTAATGTTTAGTAACACCTTTGTGAACTAAAATTGGAAAGTCAATGGTTAGAAGAGACAAATGACTCCAAATATTGGTATGGTATGATTGATTAAAAGTTATTTTCCAAGATGTGTTCTGGAGAGAGTTGCCCCAGAGCTAAAATAAATTCTAAGCTATCTTCACTCTCAGGACTAAGGCATGAAATGAAACACTATAAAATCTGTATCAAAAAAATGTTTTGTTCTTAATATACTACTTAAGTCTTCTAGTTAATGAAAATTACAATTTTAAAGAGTGGAATCGTCAGTATGATTCTGGTTTATAAGTTGGTTTTTGTTAATTTGTTTATTTTTATAAAATTCAATTGTTAGGTTCATAGAAATATTGGACTACAATTTATTTATAGTGTGACAGCCTCAACATTGTTGCCATTGAGGGCCAATTGCTTGGATCCTGTCTTCATCCTTTCAGAGTACAGAATTTTCTGAGACACCTTCTCCCGACAGTGACTCAGTGAACTCCGTGGAAGGACACTCTGAGCCATCCTGGTTTAAAGACATAAAGTTTGATGACAGTGACACAGAACAGATAGCTGAAGAAGGTGACGATAATTTGGCTAGTGAGTTTAACTTTCTAACATTTTAGTTTTGATGGGTCATTACTGTGTATGTATGATAAAATGATTATCTTGTTTGTTGAAATAATTCTGCTTTATAATTTATGGCTCCAACTAAATGGAAACATCTGATAGCAGTCTTTGTCTTAGATACAGTATTTTCTTAAACCAACTTGTTAGGCTGACATTTCTAGATTTTACCATGGTCTATAGTTTGCAGCAGCTTAAAAATAACTGAACTAATAATATGGCAGCAGACAACTTTCTCATCTCTTCACTATGATATCAGACTTTCTCTCTGCAGAACCTCCAATATATTTCTTCATTTTAAAAATTGATTTCATATTTAACTTGTTCAAATTTTATTAAGTCTACACAGAAGTACATGAAAATACTGTATCCATTTTGGTATTGCACATTGGGCTTGTATATTAAAAAAACATTTTTCTCCTTTCCTCCAATACCCTGATAAAACCCATTTTTACTCCCCTCCTCTTCCTATATTTCTTTCCCCTTCCCAACACTAAAAGATTCTGCCAGTCCTAGCAAGCGCACATCAGTCAGCAGTTTCCAGTCCACAGTGGACAGTGACTCAGCCGCTTCTATCAGCCTGAACGTGGAGCTGGACAACGTGAACTTCCATATCAAGAAGCCCTCCAAGTACCCACATGTGCCCCCTCACCCTGCTGACCAAAAAGGTAGGAGGTAGTCACCATCTGGAATCCAAACACAGGCTGGACAGCTGGGCCATAGGATCTCATGCCAGCCTGTCCTTCTGGCTTCCTCTGTCCCACGTGGCTGAGGGGATTTGGTGTGGGTTTTGTTCTACCCTTTCTCATTTCTCCCACACCTCCTCCCCATACCTTTTTTGGTTGATTCCTTTTATTTCTTGTTTTCTCCCTCAGCACCACCATGCCCAGTGTAAAGCTTGTAGTCTTTAAAAGGAGCTACATCTGACTGCTCTTCCCATAATGTGCAACTTCCAAGGTGGCATTTCTTTGCATTTATAACATGGATGTTCTGCTCTATTCTTTTCTCTTTCTTCATTTAACATTTTAAAGCCTATTCGCCTTTGCCCTTACCCAGTAATATAATATTTCACTAAACCCATTAAGATGCTTGAACTAGATTGGGGAAAATCATTCACACATTCCAAAATATCTCCATAATAATTCATACTGCTTATTATGTATATTCTATATTTATTAAAACAATTTCTTCTCTAATGTAAAATGAATTCATTATTTTTAGCTATCTTATTTGATGCTTTAGTCTACTGGCTCAAAAATAATAGTGACCATATTCAAAAGACATATGGTGTAAAAGGAGAAAGAGGTAAACATTACTAAAATCTAACATAGCAGCACATAAGAAATGCCTGTTTTTAAAATGGATGATGAGGTTTACTTTATTGGATATAATTAAAAGCCAATTTAAATTATAGTCCTATCATGGGATTGTGTAAAAGTGAATAAAAAAAAATACATGAGTAAATAAATAAATGTGGGATTTCGTTATGTTGTAATAACTGAAAAATCATTATTATAAAGACGAAGCACTTTATTCCATGATTTTACCTGGAGTTTGTATTTTAAACATATGACTGTCTAAAGTGGAATTGTCTCCTTACTTAGATCTGAAATGCTTGCCTAAGTTTTGCACACTGTATTTTGAGCCTAAGAATATGATCAGAAAACAGAAGCTTTTGAGCCAAACATTTATACTAAAATGATTTGATACAAGTTTATATTTCTCCAACAAATTTCTCATAGTTGTCAGTAGTAGCTATTATCAAGATGTGGCAAAATGGTACTTAAGAGTTATAGTAATAAAAAGGAATATGTTATTTAAAAATAAGTAGAGAAGGTGTGTTAATGAGACTTGACTACCATTGAACACGAGTAAGATAGACATCTTTATGGAAATCCTCAAAACAGAAATTGGAAAAATGATGGAGAATATTTGGGTGAGTATGAAAGGACGGAAAAGCAGATGTGACACTTGTGTGAGAATTAATTATAGATGGTGGTCACATGGAGGATATTATGAAGGTTTTGAATATAAACTTACAGATGTGGGTCAGGGGCACACAGATGATGAACATCTGTTCTCTGGACACATCTGTTGGCAATCACATTTTGCTGTAAGCAGAATGTGAAGTATACTTTTGACTTGGTGATGATTTCATCTCTTGGATTGTTAAAGAAGTTTTCAAAATCTTGAAGAAAGTGACCTGTCATCATGGAATTTGTAATAGGGAAGGATAGACTGCTGAGCACAGTCAGATACTTACTTTTGAAAACCTAACTTGAGAACATTCGGAGTGGAATGGAACAGGAGGCTCCAAAAATGACATTGTTATGGTACAACCCCAGATTGTATCTCCAAGGAAATTGACAGGAGAAGCACCTGCAGTTGACAAAAATATGACTCCTTTGGAACCTCCCTGATCTCAATCCTTTTTTTTTTTTTAAGAGACAGGGTCTGGCTCTGTTGCCCAGGCTGGAGTGCAGTGGCGCGATCTTGGCTCACTGCAACCTCCGCCTCCTGGGTTCAAGTGATTCTCCCACCTCAGCCTCCCGAGTAGCTGGGATTACCGGTGCGCACCACCATGCCCGGCTAGTTTTTTGTATTTTTAGTAAAGGTGGGGTTTTGCCATGTTGGCCAGGCTGGTCTTGAACTCCTGGCCTCAAGTAATTCACCTGCCTTAGCCTCCGTAAGTGCTGGGATTACAGGCATAAGCCACTGTGCCTGGCCCTCAATCCTTTAAAAAGATTGTCTATAAAAGTTGAAAGTGGCAACTTTCATAGGAGAATGAATCTGAAAGAGGGGGCAGCACTTTTAAGAAAAATGACAGTATAATAGAAGTCCAGCTTGCTCTGAAGGTTGGAGAAAATGCCAAGGATATCTGAGAAAGATTTAAAGTTTGGTAGAAAGAAAAACTAGGCCAGTTATTTGGGAAAGTTTATATAATATTGATTGATGACTAAAAGAAGGCTTCTTTTTCCTCCCCGCTCTTTAGACTAATTTTATCAGGAAAGAATACACATGGTTAAGAGGAAAGTGAAGTCCAGGATAATGAAGAGATAGAGAATTAATGGTTTTTTAAATAAGTCTGTTGCCAGGTTTAGGCAAACTATATGCCAGGTTATTGAAAGACTTTGGATCTGGGATCATGGAGCCGGAGTTTGTTATCTTTGAAGAGTTTCGAAGAGTAGGAGAGAGTCTAGATGACTATAGTGATAGGTGCATTTTTTTTTTTTTTTTAAAGATAGGTTCTTGATTTGACTTTGGAAGCTGGCAAAATGTAGAGAAGTGTAGTAAGCAGAATGTACTGTGGTATTTAGAAAAGGGATTGGTGGTGACTGGGCACCAGCACTGGTTAAGCAAACTAAGTCATTCCAAAACCCCGTTTTCATTTTTTATGGTGATACAAGATTGATAAATCAGAAGACTATAATAGATACTATCTTTGTTGATGTTAATAAGACATTTAATGATCTCTCAATAATTTTGTAGACGAAGAGGACAATTTCGTACTTGAAGTATGGTAAAAGAGGCAAAGGCAATGGTCATATTTGTTTAAAGCACAGGCTTTGGAGTCTGTATGAGCTTTATTTTTAAAATTGTAAATTGACAAATTATAATTGTATATATTTATGGGATATAAAAAGATGTTACAAAGTATGTATAAAATATGGAATGATTAAGGAATAAGGATTTGAAATGATAGATATGTTTATTAAACCAAACTAATGAACATATTCATCATTTCAAATCCTTTTTGTTGGGGCAGGGTGCAGTGGCTCATGCCTGTAATCCCAGCACGTTGGGTGGCTGAGGCAGGTGGACTGCTTGAGTCTAGGAGTTCAAGACCAGTTTGGGCAATGTGGCAAAACCCCATCTCTACAAAAAAATACAAAAAAATTAGCCGGGTGTGGTGGTGTGCACCTGTGGTCCCAGCTATTTGGGAGGCTGAGGTGGGAGGATTTCTTGAGCTCGGCAGGTTGAGGCTGCAGTGAGCCATGATTTTGCCACTGCAATCCAGCCTCGGTGACAGAGTGAGACTTTATCTAAAAAAAAAAAAAAAAAATCCGTATTATTCTTAGTGGTGAGAACCTTTGAAATTTACTCTTAGCAATTTTGAAATATACAATACACTATTATTAACTATAGTCTTTGTGCTATACAGTATATCTCAAAAACTTATTCCTCCTGTCTGAATGAAACTTTCTACCCTTTGACTAGCATCTCTCCCCATTCCCTTCACTCCCTCAACCTCTGGTAACCACCATTCTACTTAGCATGAGCTTTTAATATGAAAAACACAAAGAGTGTAGTGTATCTGGTGAATGTAAGAGCTTATGATAACACTACTAGTTTTTTTTTTTTTTTTTTTTTTGAGACGAAATTTTGCTCTTGTTGTCCAGGCTGGAGTGCAGTGGCCCGGTCTTGGCTCACTGCGACCTCCGCCTTCCGGGTTAAAGCGATTCTCCTGTCTTAGCCTCCCAAGTAGCTGGGATTACAGGCGCCTGCCACCATGCCTGGCTAATTTTTGTATTTTTAGTAGAGACAGGTTTCACCCTGTTGGTCAGGCTGGTCTCCAACTCCTGACCTCAGGCAATCCAACCTCGGCCTCCCAAAGTGCTGGGATTACAGGCGTGAGCCACCGCACCCGGCCCACTACTAGTATTAACACATGGATTTGTAGCTTGCTGTACAAAATATTGAAAGGATAATTAATAATTTGATGTCAACAGGAAGCGGATGCTCCTAGGTTATGTTATAGGGATTTGACTCTGTATTTAGTGTTGTTCACTTTTTTTTTGGTCAGCACTTTTAATGTTTTTTTAGATCCACAAATAATTAAAATCTGGAAAGAATGGCTAACGTGTTGGATAGCAGAATTGACATTTAAAGATCTTTATTTTCTCAAACAATAGATGGAGACTAACAAGATGAAAGTTAACACAGTTAAACATAAAATAATAAGGCTTAACATGTTTACTATTAGTACTTTGGAGAAAGTCACTCTTAATAATTTGTGTGATAAAGATCTAAGTTTTAGTTATTTGCAAACTTAATAGTGTGATGTGCCAACCCCGCACTCCCCAGCACTCCCTAGGGCAATAATAGATTTCATTAGTGGCCATATAATGTCTAGAATGAGGATCCAATTTACTGTTTTGTGTTCAGTTCTCATTTATGAATAGAACGAGGTTGCCAGGATCCTAAGACATCTGAAAACCATGCTAAGGAAAGCTGGACTATTTAAAATGGAAAAAAGACTTGTTGTTTCCTTTAGGTATCTGAAGAGTACCTGAAAGAAATTATATTTATTTTGCATATGGCTGAAGGAAGAACTAGATTCAGTAGTTGGGAGTAGTGAACTTTTGCCATTGCATGGTAAGCGTCCAGGTTGTGTCTGAATGTCCACCTGTCATGGTTACTGAGGACAGATGCCCACATTGGGTGATGTGTTATATAGACTTGGGGACTTCTAAGTTTTCTTTTAATTCTAAATCTGTGAACTGAAAAATCTAGATCTAGAATTGAAAAGAAATGATAATCCTTTAGCCTACTCAGTGAGAATATTACAGAGGAAGTTCCAGCATTAGGAAGAAGATAATTATTAAATTGACCTCTTAGGTCATTTGCAGCCTTATAATTTGAAGACTTTAAAAGTCTCTTAATAAGTATTGCTGGCTTTCACAGTTCTCTCTTAGTTTTTAACATACTAACGAGTTACTCTTTTTACATTTTTTCTTGTGAAGTTGAAGCATAATAGTTTGCTGAGTGTTATAGTCAAGATGAACACTGATTACCAGAAAATACAGATTTCCAGGGAGACTGGTAGTTGTGTGAAAAAATAATAGAGTTCTTTTGCCTCTGGTTTTCATTCCCTTTGTATAAATACAAATGGGAATGGTTTTTATCTTTACATTGAAATTAAAGGTAGTACTTATTAAATATTTTCTTATGGATTGTCCTATATTGTTTCTGGCTGAGGAAAATTGGATTTATAAAATTGGTTGAAATATCTGTACTTTAAAAAATACTACTTATGCTTTCTGTCTTAAGTGAGAAAACCCTATTTTCAGAAGCTCGTAAAACTGGCTTAATTTTTCATTATTGGTCTTGGAGAATTGTACAGTTAAAATATATTTTATTATGTATTACAAACAGGATTCTGAACTATTCTTGGAAAGTTAGCAAGTAAAACCTAGAGAAGAAGTTGAAAATCATGGCTTCCGTAAATCTCTAGATGTAGTTTTTCGTGTATAGGAAAACATGGGATAGAGGAGCCAGTTAAACACACCATGAGAAAACAATGGATTGTACTCCAAATGTGGGACATTGCACAGAACATTTGACCTGGGTTCTTTTAAATTCATGTTATGAAAAGAAAAAAAGACAGGAGATCTGTTCTAGATTAAAAGAAAATGAAGAGATACAGGAACCAAATGCCATGTGTGAACTTGATTGCATCGAGGCTTAAGAAAAAAAACTGGATTAAAAACATTTGGGGACAGTTGGATAAACTTGAGTATGGGCTAATTCTGTGCTATTAAGACATTGTTAATTTTCTCAAATATGTAAATAATATTGTGGCTATAGAGAAGAATACCTTTATTTTTATGAGAGTTGTGCTGATGTCCTAGTGGTAAAGTGTCATGATGTGTGTAACTCTGATCGGGGGGAAGAAACATACACATATATGGCAAATCCTTAACAATTGTTGAACTCAGGTGGATGGTATACAGCATTTTCTGTAGGTTTGAATTTTTTTCATAACTAAATGGGGAAAATCCACCATTTCTGGAGTCTCATATAGATACAATTAAGCTTTAGTGTGAGAAGGCTGGTAAAGAACAAAACATTAATTGAACTAATAGGATTTGATGTTACTCATTTCTGTGAGGGAAGAGTAGAAATAAAGTATAACATCTATCTTGTCCACATACTCGATTTTATTGTATTTGGCATAGTGCACTTGAACTTTCTAAATAAAATATTTTCTTTGTTTCCTGGTTGGAAGGATGAGCATATTGGCTTGTAAACATAGTAACTTTTAAAGTCCAGTTGTTTATAAATGCACTTGGAGAAAATTTTATGGAGATCCTTTACCTTAAAGGAGTTAACATGCATTGTGTTTTAATTTGCATAGTGGAAAGAACCCCATTTGAGCTATGCTTGGTCACAGACCTAGAGAAAGTTCACGGGGAAGTAAAGAATAAGTTTCACTTGTAAGAAAACTATTTAATATATTAAAAGCATTCAGAGTGTGTTCAGTTAATGTCTAGCAAAAATTTGGCTGTGTTTGGTATAATTTTTGAAAAACAAAAACACTTATTTGGAACTAATACAAATACTGATGAGTTTTATCTTTATTCCTGCCAATGTCACTTCTGTATTAATTTGTTTTATAGCTTATATTCTGAAATTTGAAAAAAGTTTATATTGTTTTATCAGGTGGGTTCTGTATGAACTACTTTGTGCATAGGCAAAGTGATTATTTGTTAAATCATCAAGTTACACGTGAAAAGAACTGTAATCTTTTAGGATGGTCGTACAAGTATCTGAAGATCTTAATTTTCATAAACCAGTTGGTTTTGGTAAGAGAAAAACATTTCTCTATCTGACATTTGAATTAAGGAGAATTGTTTTCACAGCTCTATTGTGTTATTAATGCAAGTCTACTTAAGTTTAGTGTGAAGTGCATAGAACAAGTATGAAGAGGCATTTTGACCCAAAGCTTTCTTGAATTTGCTGGGCAGTGATGGGTTTAGTATGAGTAATATTTTGTGTGTGGGCGTATTCTCTATATAATTATGCTGACATGTTATAGTCATATGTCTCTCCTTTTGTTCCTCCTCTCTGTTGTCTCCCTGGTATGCAGAGTATTTGATTTCTGACACTGGAGGACAACAGCTCTCAATAAGTGACGCTTTCATCAAAGGTAATTTTATAAAAAGCTGTATGTGGAATGGTGTCTCTTTTTTTCATGAGGATATACTTAGGGCTTAGCACATTGATTGGCCCAGAGAAGGTGCTGAAAATGTATTTGATTATGGTAGTATCATGGGAACACAGTTTTTAATATGTATAATGATTTTGAGAATGTTGCGAACCAAGAAGGTAAACTTGGACTTGGTTTGCGAGGAGGTCGTCTCTGGTGTGAAAAGTAATTGTTTAAAAACTTTTAAGTAGAATTTGAACTTAATTCTTTTAAAGACATAGTTTACACTTAACTATATTGTGAATATAATATTAAGTATTGATATAAATATCATCAAGGATTGTCAAATTTGTCAAAAAGCCCACAGGCAGATCTCCAGTTAAGGATGCTGCTTGCCCTCTGGAGTGAGGAAGAGAAGTAGGCAGTAGAGGATAAAGAACTAACTCTGCTGATGAATTTCTTTTGGACACAAAAGGAGAATAGAAAAGTATTAGCCTTCTCCTATTCCTTCCCTACTTAGCTTAGCTTCCTAAAGACATTCTTAGTTAGTCCATAGTACTCCACTGGTTAGGCCTCAGACAATGGGAGAAAATTTCCCTTCCTTCTTGGCTCCCAGGGTTTCAGATCAAAGAGAGAAGGCAAGCTGGTACAAGGAGGCCACTGCAGCTTATCTGATAGCTTGGCAATGCTTCTAAATTCACCTCCAAGCATCTGGTTCAGCTAGAAGTTTACAGAGTGGCCCTTTATGTAATTGAAATGCGCAGTTCTTGTACTTCACATGTCATGGACATATACTTTACTGTGTAATCTGCTGGGCTGTTTGGTGGAAGTTTTTTTGTTTGTTTGTTTTGCTTTTAAGAGGGGACAGGTTAGAGAATTTTTGTAAGCATTTCCCACTTCTTTTCTTTCCGCTTATTTGGTCAGATTATTCAACAATTATTTAGTGAACTTATTTTTTTGTTAAGCATTTATTATTTATTTTTTGTCTTAACTATTTTCATTCATTCTTTAAAAAATTTAAAGATTTTACACAAATTCTACATAAATGCTATTTACTATGTTTTAATATTTATGTTTTTGAGTCTGTCTTGCTAAAATTTTGTTTAAAAACCCCTGTGCCAATATCGAAAGAGAAACACTATTGAGGATTGTCTGAATAGACTTTCTACACTGTCATCTGTTGTTTTGTGATATCTGAGCTGAGCTTCTTTCTTGAAAATTCATCACCCACGCTATCATGTGTTCTTTTGCCAGCATTCAGATTTCTGTTAAATGCAGTTTTCAGTTTGTGATTTTTTTTTTTTTTTTTGAGATGGAGTCTTGCTCTGTCACTCAGGTTGGAGTGCAGTGGTGCGATCTTGGCTCACTGCAATCTCTGCCTCCTAGGTTCAGGTGATTCTCCTGCCTCAGCCTCCCTTGTAGCTGGGATTACAGGCGTCTGCCAACACGCCCAGCTAATTTTTGTGTTTTTAGTAGAGATGGGGTTTCGCCATGTTGGCCAGGCTGGTCTCCAACTCCTGACCTTAGGTGATCTGCCCACCTCAGCCTCCCAAAGTGTTGGAATTACAGGCGTGAGCTACCATGCGTGGCCCAGTTTGTGATTTTAAAGGGGAAATTAACACCCTCGTTTTTAAAAATTCAAAGGAGAAGCAAAAGTTTCATTTTATTTGCTTATCAGAAGCTGTGCTTATAATTATTGGCTTGAGAGTCTTAGTTGTGTACATTTGATTTTCACAGTTCTGTTTCTGATTTTGGCTCTTGCCAATTACTGCTCTTCTTAATTCTTGCATTTCTGTATTTTTAGTGTATTTTACGTATTTGTATGTATTTTCTTAGGCATTTTATTTATATGTTTATTACATGTTCTTGCCTTTTTACACCAATAATTTATGTTGGCTAACTTAAAACATTTATAAAGACAAAGGGCAATTTCTAAATATATGAGTAGATGGTATAAAACAGGACAATGAAGTAATAACTTCTTATTTTATATTGTACTTAGAATCCTTATTTAATCGTCGAGTAGAGGAAAAATCCAAAGAGCTGCCTTTCACACCTTTGGGCTGGCATCATAACAACCTGGAGCTCCTGAGGGAGGAGAATGGGGAGAAACAAGCCATGGAGAGGTTGCTGTAAGGCAATGAAATTTTTAATTTTAATTTTTCACTTTTATTATCTTCAGTGACTTGATAAACATATGCATCATTCCTCTTAAAAAGGGAGGTCTTTTTCTTTTTCCTTAGAAAGTAAAAAAATACTAAGATTACTTAGGAAATAAAGTCTATTTTGACTTGTGATTAAATTTCTTATAAAACCAAGAGCCCCAGCTGGGTGCGGTGGCTCACGCCTGTAATCCCAGCACTTTGGGAGGCTGAGGCGGGAGGATCACAAGGTCAGAAGGTCGAGACCAGCCTGGCCAACGTGGTAAAACCCCATCTCTACTAATAATACAAAAATTAGCCAGGCGTGGTGGCGCCGGCCTGTAATCCCAACTACTCGGAGGCTGAGACAGGAGGATTGCTTGAACTCAAGAGGCGGAGGTTGCAGTGAGCTGAGATCGCGCCACTGCACTCCAACCTAGGCAACAGAGCAAGACTTCGTCTCAGAGAAAAAAACAAAAACAAAAGCCCCAAACTATGCTTGTCTGTCCCCATTTTACGTGTTAAAATTTCATTTCAGTCAATTGCAGGGGACTTCTTAGTGGAAGGTATTCAGATTTCATTTATATGCAAAATCCTTAAGGTACAGATATAATGAAAGAATGATATTGACCTAGAAAATCTTATCTGTGAGCCATAATTGAAATGTTTATTTCTTTGTAGGCTGCTTGTTTTACCATCAGAATTATTGTCTATGGCAGTATTAACTATGCAAACTTCTTCCTTATAATATTTTTGTAGTTCAGCTAATCATAACCACATGATGGCACTACTCCAGCAGTTGCTCCATAGTGACTCACTGTCATCATCTTGGAGGGACATCATCGTGTCATTGGTCTGCCAGGTTGTTCAGACAGTCCGACCTGATGTCAAGAACCAGGATGATGACATGGATATCCGTCAGTTTGTCCACATCAAAAAAGTAAGCTCTGCTAATGTTTTACTAATGCTAGGAACTGATGAGGCAGGACTGATTGTAATTTTTGTCTTAATGGTAATCTGAAAAGAGTCATTACCCTGAGGGGTGCTAGGTGAAGAGTAGGAGGTTTTGCTGTCTGCTTTGTTTGTTAGCAGTGCACTTAGGAGTCGTGGAAGCCACGCATAGGAAGTGAGAGGTGAATGGAAAGGATGAGTTATATCGGAGATGAGTTGGGAACCCAAACAGATATAGGTTCTTCCTTTCTTGCTTCCTCTTCTTGACAAGTCAGCTATGAGAAAGCCTGTTCTCACAGATTGTGATCACTGTTCTGAGGAAAAGCAGTGGGTAATTTGCTTTATTTAGATCAAGCTTGTCCCACTCGTGGCCTGTGGGCTGCATGCAGCCCAAGACTGCTTTGAATCCGGCCCAACACCAATTCATAAACTTTCTTAAAACATTATGACATTTTTTGCGATTTTTTTTTTTAAGCTCATCAGCTATTATTAGTGTATTTTATGTGTGGCCCAATACAATTCTTCCAGTGAGGCCCAGGGAAGTCGAAAGATTGGACACCCCTAATTTAGATAGTAATGGAGTCCTGTGTGTGCTTTTTCCCAATGATATTTAACTTAAACAATAGTGTTAACTGCCACATGGCACTAGTTTATTCAGTCAGTGAGTACTTTAGAGTTCTAGTATAGTACATTAGAGAACAGGGGATGGGAAAACAGAGGCATACAGAGATGCCATTGATCATTGGTTGAAAGGAAGAATTGTTTCCTGAAATTTTTTATTCTTATTTGATTACATAATAGTTAAAAAAAATGGAAAGAAATAATAGTGTACATCTAACTAGATTCTAAGCATGTTATCATTGGATTTTATTGTTTTCTTAATTGTTCCATTAGATCCCAGGTGGAAAGAAGTTTGATTCTGTGGTTGTCAATGGCTTTGTTTGTACCAAGAACATTGCACATAAAAAGGTAATGTGATTCAGTTCAGCAGTGAAGTTCAGCAAACCATGGCTGTGTGCTTAGGTAACAAGTTGGGGCACCTTAGTCATGGAAGAAATGGACAATGGACAATGAAAGGCAGCTGTATCTGCCATAGGGGTGAAATTTGGTAGGTTCAGGGAAGATTTCCCAGAGCTGAGGATGAATGGATTAGAATTTGAATAATGGGAATTCACCAGACAGAAGGAGGAAGGAGGGAGGATCAGGCTTCTAGATTGACAGAATGATAAGATACTGGCATTATTTATCTCCTGATCCTGTTACATCTTAGGGAGACAGGGTTTCTCTGGTAGGCTGGAGTCCTTCCAGAGGCTTAGTATTCTAAAACTGATAGCTCTTCTAGTGTTCGGCTACAGAACCGTCAGTCTTCTTCTGTTATCCTTCTCACCTTATATCTTTGTAGCACTAGCACAAAGGAGTGGAGTGAGATAACCTGGGGTATTAAGGAGACTCTGAGCTCCTAAGGTGTAATATGGGCAATGTAGATGAAGCTGGAGGAAGCAGGCAAGGGCTTTGTATCTCATTAAAGGTCTTGAACTTTATTCTGAAATCTTTTGATTCTCAGTGTAGTGTACATACATTGAGATCACATGTGGACCTTTTAAAAATGTCTGTTCTTAGCCTAACCCCTAGAAATTCTCATTCAGTAGGTTAAGGGCAATGGGAGTGTATGGATGTTAGGGAAATGGTGGTACTGTATTTAAAGTAGGCACTAGGCCGAGTGTGTAATCCCAGCACTTTGGGAGGCCAAGGCTGGCGGCTTGCGGATCACGAGGTCAGGACTTTGAGACCAGCTTGGCCATATGGTGAAACCCCATCTCTACTAAAAATACAAAAATTAGCTGGCATGGTGGCGTGTGCCTGTAGTCTCAGCTACTCGGGAGGCTGAGGCAGAAGAATCTCTTGAACCTGGGAGGCGAAGGTTGCAGTGAGCCGAGATCACACCACTGCACTCCAGCCTGAGCAACAGAGCGAGACTCCATCTCAAAAAAAAAAAAAAAAAAAAAAGGCACTTCAGGTGTTTCCAGTGTCATTTGTTGATCCTTGCGTTTTGAGATACCATTGATCTATAGTAGTGTTCTCAAACCTTGCTGTGCTTCAGAATCACCAGGGGAAACATTCAAAACAGAGATACCCTGGCCCCACTTCTGGGGATACTGATTTTGTTATAGCGAGAGCTGAGGCAGATTTCTAGCCTGAGCAACCAGATGGATGAATTCTAGTCTCGTTTTCACTTTTTTCTAAGTTGAGCTTAATATAGTTTTTTTCTAAGGCATTAAGATTCTTGAAAATTATTAGTGACCATAGATAAAGAAAAATATTCTTGGCTTCAGTTTTGTACTTATCGCATATTTGATTGCAATAATTCCACATCAGTCGATATTTCTACACAGAGTCTTACTAAAACCACACATTACCCATTAAAGGAGAACTTTAAACCAAATTAAATGATATTTGTTGAATTAAGAGGTAAATATGTTGTGCCTTCTCAGAAAGTGAGGAAAATTTGTATGTGGGTGTGGTGGAAACATATGCATGAATGACTGTCTTGCCCCACTGATTAGAGATAGTCCTAGATTTGTAGTTGCTAAAAAGAGTCCTGAATTGAGTTTCCCAGCTGGTGAGTCACTGTTTTCGGAACTGTTTGCCAGTTTGGGGTCCATAAACTTGGTCAGCCTGAAACCTCAATTGCTATTCTGCCTGTGGCTTTAAGCACACGGTTAGGGTATATTATTTGAGTCTCTGCTTCTTGAGATGCTTTCAGATTTTCTTTTTGAACTTCATGTTACCTATTTCAGCTTGCCACCTTAATGATTGTTTGGAAATTTATTCTATTAGCAATATGTTCAGGAGGCATTTTAATTCTTTTCTCCCTCTTCTCTTGAATTTTAGAAAGACTAAAATATGCTTTTAAAGTTGCTTATTTCTTGGAGTTTGTGAAGTAACCTGTCATTAAATACTGCTCCCTCCGTGCACACTCAGGGCATGATGTCTCTTCTTACAACATCAGAAATAAAAAAAAAAAGTTAAAGAGTATAGAAGATCAAAGTAGTATTAAAGAAAAGCCATTTTTTGAAGAATTTTGCATTGTTCTGAACATATTATTTGCTTTGAAAAAATTTAATACCGTTAAAGAGCTAAATGAGAGTATATTAATACTAATATGAGATACATTAAGTTAGTAGGAATTATGAACAATATAGATTTAAAGTTATAATTAAAGGAGGGCTGTAAAATGCAAACCTTTAAACACTTTAACAAACTGTTCATTTTTTGTAGATGAATTCTTGTATTAAAAACCCCAAAATTCTTCTGTTGAAGTGTTCCATTGAGTATCTCTACAGAGAAGAAACTAAGTTTACTTGCATTGATCCTATTGTGCTTCAGGTAAGAATTTACTACTGAAAATAATAATTTGGAGGGATGTTTGCGTACCATGATGCTTATAAACTCTTAATGATTTTGACTTAATTCTAGCTAATTAAATTGGATAGGCAAACTTGATAGCTTACCAAAACCTGTCACTCATTATTTTTAAAGTTTCAAAGTGTTAAAGGTAACGTGTGACTGTTCAAGGATATAAGGAAGAAAAAGTGAAAATCCAAATACTAATTTCCCTTTCCCACTTAATCCGCTGATTTACTGTGGGAATTTCTCAAACTTACCAGATTTCTAATGGCATCTCTGGTTTGTAATACAGTCTATGCTACTAAAACACATTTCTAGAACACCAATTAGCTTATATGTAGTTGGCAAACAGAATAATGTTAGATGGAAGTTGTGTTGGTTTCTTAGTGGTATTTCCTAAGCAAGGAGGCCCAGAATAGCTGCAGTAGGTTATAACCCTCAGCCGGAAAGGAAAACAGTCTCAGCTCAGCTGCTACACAGGCAGAAACCCTTCCAGCTCTATTTTAAGAAAGGAAAAGTGAGCTTTTGCTTGCAGGGCTCTCTCCCCAGGGAGACACACCCACATCTCTGTGTGGTTCTTGGTAGCTTTACTGCTCAGAACTCCATTTCAAGTTGTAGCATTGCAATAGTTTTTGTGCATTTAATTTCACTTGAGGCAGCCTCATGCCATATGAAGCTCTCTGCCTGGGCGCTCCATGATTCCTCTTAAGGTACCAATTATTATCTTTGTTAGTGCTGAAGGTATAAAGTTGCATAGGTTTTAAGTTTTCTGCCCCAACTCCTTTTCTCCCATAAATGCTGTTAATTTTACTTTGTGGTCATTCAAAATGGAAGCTTTTTAGGAATGTGTATATTATATTATAGTGGAAACACTTACACTGGGTTCCAGAAACATTTAGGAAAAGCATTACTTGAAAATTCCTAGGTAAATATATTTTTTTCAAGAGTGGTAGGAGCGATCACTTTTGTACTGATTTCCTAGATAACAATAAGAGAAAATGAGTTGTAGTAAAAGGGACAGTGCTTTATAAAACTCTGCTGTATTACTTAAGAACTCTGTGACCTGGGGCTGTTTTCTCTTTGGAATTCAGCTATACTGTCAGTAAAAATGATGGGTTTTGACTAGACATTTTAGTAGAGAACTCTGAAGGAATAAAGGGAAATACTTCTTTTTTCTTTTTCTTTCTTTTCTTTTCTTTTCTTTTTTTTTGAGATGAAGTCTCGCTCTTGTCCTCCAGGCTGGAGTGCAATGGTGCGATCTTGGCTCACTGAAACCCCTGCCTGCCGGGTTCAAGCTATTCTTCTGCCTCAGCCTCTCGAGTAGCTGGGATTACAGGTGCCTGCCACCACGCCTGGCTAATTTTTGTATTTTTTAGTAGAGACAGGGTTTCATCATGTTGGCCAGGCTGGTTTCGAGCTCCAGACGTCAGGTGATCCGCCCGAGGCGTCCCAAAATGCTGGGATTACAGGCATGAGCCACAATATTCATTTCTTTTGAAATTAAGCCTTTGTGATAAAATTCTGTTAGCATTATGTTTGAGATCTTCAACTGTAGCTGTTGTAGGTACTAGAACAGCTAGATCTAGAACTGTAGCTGTTCTAGGTAGGATCTGTTGGGAAATTGGAATTAGGAAGTAGCTGAAATAGCATCTGTTAGAGTTATTTATTCAGAGATCCAGGAACAGGGATAACTCATGTTGGTTTCAGAATGTAGAGGAGAGAATTCATAACCATATTAAAACAACTTAGGGAATGGGCACAGTGGCTGACACTGGTGATTACACTTTTGGAGCTGAAGGCAGGAGGATTGCTTGAGGCCAGGAGTTCAAGACCAGCCTGGGTAACATAGTGACACTCTGTTTCTACAAAAAATAGAAAAAATTAGGCAGGCATGGTGGTGTGTGCCTATAGTCCTAGAAGAGTGAAGCAGGAGGATTGCTTGAGCCCAGGACTTTGAGGTCACAGTGAGCTATGATGGCACCTCTTGCACTCCAGCCTGGGTAACAGAATGAGACCCTGTCTCTTAAAAAAAACAACAACAAAAACTTAGAAATTGCTTTTATTTTGGGAGTTGTGAGGTTAGGTTTTTTGTTGTTCTTGTTTTTTTTAACCTCTGAACTCGCTAATTGGATTCTTGGCTTTTAAATTAATAATTGAAAAATCTTTCAAGGAAAGTTAGTTGGAGAATGGAATTTCTCCTCAAACTCTTGTCAGCATAATCAAGTTTAGAATGATGAATGAGATTCTTACTGTGTTTGAATTAATTTGCTTACAGACTTATTTGTGGATGAAGAAAATTTAGGCTAAGATTGATAATAGTCAAGCTATCTTGATATATGTATATATTTTATTATACTTTAAGTTCTAGGGTACATATGCACAATGTGCAGGTTTGTTACATATGTATACATATGCCATGTTTGTGTGCTGCACCCATTAACTCGTCATTTACATTAGGTATATCTCCTAATGCTATTCCCTCCCCCTCCCCCCACCCCATGACAGGCCCCCGTGTGTGATGTTCCCCTTCCTGTGTCCAAGTGTTCTCATTGTTCAATTCCCACCTATGAGTGAGAACATGCGGTGTTTGGTTTTTCGTCCTTGTGATAGTTTGCTGAAAATGATGGTTTCCAGCTTCATCCATGTCTCTACAAAGGACATGAACTCATCCTTTTTTTATGGCTGCATAGTATTCCATGGTGTGTATGTGCCACATTTTCTTAATCCAGTCTGTCATTGACGGACATTTGGGTTGGTTCCAAGTCTTTGCTATTGTGAATAGTGTCGCAATAAACATACGTGTGCATGTGTCTTTATAGCAGCATGATTTATCATCCTTTGGGTATATACCCAGTAATGGGATGGCTGGGTCAAATGGCATTTCTAGTTCTAGATCCTTGAGGAATCACCACACTGTCTTCCACAATGGTTGAACTAGTTTACAGTCCCACCAACAGTTTAAAAGTGTTCCTATTTCTTCACATCCTCTCCAGCACCTATTGTTTCCTGACTTTTTAATGATGGCCATTCTAACTGGTGTGAGATAGTATCTCATTGTGGTTTTGATTTGCATTTTTCTGATGGCCAGTGATCATGAGCATTTTTTCATGTGTCTGTTGGGTGCATAAATGTCTTCTTCTGAGAAGTGTCTGTTCGTATGCTTTGCCCACTTTTTGATGGGTTTGTTTGTTTTTTTGTTGTAAATTTGTTTGAGTTTTTTGTAGATTCTGGATATTAGCCCTTTGGCAGATGAGTAGATTGCAAAAATTTTCTCCCATTCTGTAGGTTGCCTGTTCACTCTGATGATATTTTAATATGTCCAGATACTGCATTTTACCAGGCATAATATTTCTGATTTATCTTACTTAGGAAAGGGAATTCTTGAAGAATTATGTCCAGCGAATAGTTGATGTT
This sequence comes from Hylobates moloch, assembly GCF_009828535.3. NCBI lineage: Eukaryota > Metazoa > Chordata > Mammalia > Primates > Hylobatidae > Hylobates > Hylobates moloch. The sequence continues at coordinate 33,645,712 of NW_026652276.1, read as the reverse complement.
CGACCCACCTTGGTTCTAGTTGAGAAAACAGTGTCTCGGATTGCGCAGGACATGTTATTGGAACATGGCATTACTTTGGTCATTAATGTAAAGTCAGTGAGTGTTTTTAATTTTCTATTTTATTTAAAAAAAAATCACAGCTTTTAAATTTATATGCACATATGGTAGGTATACAAGAATCTTTTTTTCTTTGCTGTTCTATTTGTATTGAAAGTGGGACAGAAGATATGGCACCTATTTCATTAAGATTGAGAATTTCAGACTGGAACTGGAAGTAAGTGTAATTGATTATTTAATACTTATTGGTGTCTACAAGACCAAAAGTGAAATGGAAATTAGTTAATCACTAGGTATTTGTTGATCCTTTGTTTTTGTTGGAGAATTGTTCAAGCAGAAAATGTTCTCTCCCTTGAAATGTTTACCCTGTGCAGAACAGGGGCCAATTCTAGGAAGTTGTTTTTCTCCCCACAGTATCTTGTGGTAATCCATGGTGCTTAAGTGCATTTTTATAATGTTATTAATATGAGTAAGGTTTCAGTGGGCATATATTGATTACTAAGCAACTAAGTGTAGAAGAATCTGGAATAAAAAAACTCATCATATATTTATTAAAAAGGAAATTTGTGAATGTTATTTTTTAATTTCTCCATTACTTTTCCAGATTAAATTTACAAAGATTTTTATTCTTCTCTAGTTTTGTAATATAATGTTTTTCTGTTTTGTAGCAAGTTTTGGAACGAATCAGTCGAATGACCCAAGGTGATTTAGTGATGTCAATGGACCAGCTGCTTACAAAACCACACCTGGGCACTTGTCACAAATTTTATATGCAGATATTTCAGTTGCCTACTGGTGAGTGATCTTTAGCATAGATTGACCTGAGGAAAAGAGTTAACTTATCACTACTACAATGTTTACTTACTAGGAAATACCTATTAATAGTGGGTAAGTGAGGATAGGCAACTGTGGTCTTATTCATGTAAGAGTTTTTCTTTTACAGATGTTAAGAGAGTGAATTAATTCTATTTGGACTTCTGGATTGCCACCTCCACCATCTTAACTTTCTGTTTGTTTTTATTTGTAGAACAAACCAAGACGCTGATGTTTTTTGAAGGTTGTCCGCAGCACTTAGGCTGTACAATCAAGCTAAGAGGAGGCTCTGATTATGAGCTGGCTCGAGTTAAGGAGATCCTAATATTTATGATCTGTGTTGCTTATCATTCTCAACTAGAAATATCCTTTCTCATGGATGAATTTGCTATGCCTCCCACATTAATGCAAAACCCTTCATTCCATTCCCGGTTTGAGGGACGAGGGCATGAGGGGGCTGTCCAAGAGCAGTACAGTGGAGGTTCCCTCCCCTGGGATCCCGACATCCCTCCTGAGTCTCTGCCCTGTGATGATAGCAGTTTGCTGGAATCGAGGATTGTGTTTGAGAAGGGTGAGCAGGAAAATAAAAATCTTCCACAGGCTGTTGCCTCCGTGAAGCATCAAGAACATAGCACAACAGCTTGCCCGGCGGGTCTCCCTTGTGCTTTCTTTGCACCTGTACCGGAATCATTGTTGCCACTCCCTGTGGATGACCAACAAGATGCTTTAGGCAGCGAGCAGCCGGAGAGTTTGCAGCAAACGGTTGTGCTGCAGGATCCCAAAAGCCAGATAAGAGCCTTTAGAGACCCTCTACAGGATGACACTGGATTATATGTTACTGAGGAAGTCACCTCCTCTGAAGATAAACGAAAGACTTATTCTTTGGCCTTTAAGCAGGAATTAAAAGATGTGATCCTCTGTATCTCCCCAGTAATCACATTCCGAGAACCCTTTCTTTTAACTGAAAAGGGGATGAGATGCTCTACCCGAGATTATTTTGCAGAGCAGGTTTACTGGTCTCCTCTCCTCAATAAAGAATTCAAAGAAATGGAGAACAGGAGGAAGAAACAGCTGCTCAGGGATCTCTCTGGACTTCAGGGCATGAATGGAAGTATTCAGGCCAAGTCTATTCAAGTCTTACCCTCACATGAGCTAGTGAGCACTAGAATTGCTGAGCATCTGGGCGATAGCCAGAGCTTGGGTAGAATGCTGGCCGATTATCGAGCCAGAGGAGGAAGAATTCAGCCCAAAAATTCAGACCCTTTTGCTCATTCAAAGGATGCATCAAGTACTTCAAGTGGCAAATCAGGAAGCAAAAACGAGGGTGATGAAGAGAGAGGGCTTATTCTGAGTGATGCTGTGTGGTCAACAAAGGTGAGCCAGACCACTTTTTGATGCTCCTGTGCATTTAGGATGTGTTGAATGACTCCTCAAAGGCAGGCTAAAAAAATCAGTTTGGCAGACTGCATGCAGATTTGTGAAATATTTCTTCTCCTATGCTATTTTTGTTTTTGTCTTGAGTCTGCTGGCTTATGTGTTACTTTAATATGTATGAAGCAGAATTGTAATGAAACTGGGTTTCAGGGTTTTAAGATGAGCTTGTAGTAAGCTAGGAAGATCCCTGAAGTAAGGGGAAATGTGGAGCTGCTTAAAATTTCTGACAACATGACTTGGATGTGGTATGATAATCCTGGATCCTTGTGTCAGGGAGTGAGAGATGGAGGCTTATTGTAGGAAATAGATGTGTTTTTAAAAAAAAGTTAGCAGGAAATATATTTGTTTTCTAAAAAAAAGTTAGCTCTTTTTTTTTTTTTAACGTAAAACATTTTACCTTGTTATTTAACTACGACAGTGACCTTTTTCTTTTTAGGCATAAATTGAGAGCAAATTAAGGTTTATAGATCCATTATTGATAATGGTAGCAATAAAACTAATTAACAAATCCATTGCTAGATGAGGAAATGCAATTGTTTAATAAAACGAAAAGATGTCCAATTTTGCCAGTAGTCAAGGAAGTGCTAAATAGTATATGTTCAATTTCACTAGTAGTCAAGGAAGTGCTAAATAATAGTGGTGCTAAATAATTTTTTATTTGTGAGATTGACAAAAAGGAAAGTCATAAAAGACCCATGGTTAATGATGGCATGGAAAAACACCTTTCATAAATTTTATGTAAGTTTATACAAATGTAGGTATATGTACATTTGTATAAATTTATAGAAAGTGATAGGAAAGTCTCTATTAATTTACACATACATGTATATACCTTTGACCCAGGACTCCAGCTTTTTATAATCCTGCAGAAATAATTAAGTATGCTTATATAAGGGTGCTTGCATTTTGTAAGAATATATGTACAAAGATGTTTATTGATACAGTTTAAGGATGAGCAGGATCTCAAGTCATTTAATGACTTGGATAAAGCCCATGATATATTTTAAGTGTTAAAAAGCAAATTGTGTTTTGATATGTGTTGCATTATTCCATATTTATAAAAACAAAACCCCGTGTGTGTACTTAGGTAGGAAGTGATGTGTGTATGTGGGACAGGTATGTAAACTAGCAAAAAGAATAGATATTTTAAAACCACAGAGTCAAACTGCTCAGCTTAGGAGGTGGAGTAGAATCATAGGAGGAGCAGTTTTGTGTATTTTATGAACTTCTTCATATGCTTCTATACTATTTCAGTTTTAACAGAGAGCTGGTTTTACCTTTCTAATGATAAAAAACAGCCATAAGCACAGATAAATAAACACTTTAGAATTTAGATTTCTGGGTGTCTCAGATTGATGTTATATCCCATCAGTTCAGACTATTAAATATGGATATATTTAATTAATTTTTCTTCCAAATAATTTAGTGCAGTTGTGTAAAATAAAGAGTAAGTTAAGAAAACAAGCTATCTAGACATTGTTTTGTATTTTTAAGTTTAATTGAAACTTTTTGGGTTGTCTTTTCTCAAAAACCAACTGCCCTTCTTCCTTATATTTAGTTTCCTGTAGTTTAAATCTTGACCAGGGCCCCTATAGTGGTAATTGGAGGCTTTACAAATAGAGTGGAGTGTGTTTGGTGCATTGGGGTTGAATGTGGTTGCCGTCACTTGCTCATCCATTCATTCCTTCTTTTTCAGGTGGACTGTCTGAATCCCATTAACCACCAGAGACTTTGTGTGCTCTTCAGCAGCTCTTCTGCCCAGTCCAGCAATGCTCCTAGTGCCTGTGTCAGTCCTTGGTAGGATTCTTTTCCCCCTACACTATTCCACTTAAGAACAGAATTCCAGCAATTAAAAAAAAACAAAAACAGTCATTAGGACCTGTATTTAGGTACACAGCACACTACTGGTCATATATGAATTGATAGAACTTTTAAACTTGTGAAGTAAATATGAAAATACATGTTTGTTCATGAGTAGAAGTAAATGAGAGTACATTAAGAGTGAGGGATAGAAGAGGAATTTGTATTGGTTGACTTTCCCTTATCTGAAATGCTTGGGACCAGAAGTGTTTTGGATTTAATATTTTTTCAAATTTGGAAATATTTGTATATACTTAATGAGTTATCTTGGGGATGGGACCCAAGTCTAAACATGAAATTCATTTGTGCTTCATATACACCTTGTACATGTAGCCTGAAGTTAATTTTATATAAAATTTGTAATAATTTTATGTATAAAACAAAGTTTGTATACATTGAACCACCAGAAGGCAAAGGTTTCAGTTGTGGAATTTCCCACTTGTGGTATCATATCAGGACTCAAAAAGTTTCAGATTTTGGAGCATTTTGGATTTTGAATTTTCAGATTAGGGATGCCCAACCTGTACTTAAAAAAGTAAGAAAGTTGACACACAGGCCGGGCGCGGTGGCTCACGCTTGTAATCCCAGCACTTTGGGAGGCCGAGGTGGGCTGATCACGAGGTCAGGAGATCGAGACCATGGTGAAACCCCGTCTCTACTAAAAATAAAAAAAAATTAGCCGGGCGTGGTGGCGGGCGCCTGTAGTCCCAGCTACTCGGAGAAGCTGAGGCAGGAGAATGGCGTGAACTCGGGAGGCGGAGCTTGCAGTGAGCCGAGATTGCGCCACTGCACTCCAGCCTGGGTGACAGAGCGAGACTCCGTCTCAAAAAAAAAAAAGTTGACACACAAAAAGCTTGTTTATAAGCATTTTGATGATAGTATGTACAATTTAGGCAGGTTTTCCTTCAGGCATAATTTTTATAAAAGCAGTCAACCTTTTGCTTTATTAGTGGGTTTTAGTCTAAAACTTAAGTAGATTGATAGAAACTGAAATACATTTTATGTTTTAAATTTTTTTTTCAGATTATTGTCACAAAAACCTCACACAGACGTACATAGCCTTACATTACATAGTTCACCTTTAGTTTTAAAAGTACTATGGAACATAACTTCTTTTTTGGGGGCACTGTTTCCATGCCAAAACATATTCTGTGTTTTAATTTTAGATACCTGAAACACTTATTTCCAGCAGTGAGCCCATGGGTTCTTCTAGTAGTATAGCTTCAGCAGGCAGACTTGGGACTGGCAGAACCCATGGGAATTTTCTCTGGGAGTTTATATATAGGTCAAGGCTTGAATAAGATGTGGATTTCGACAGTTATATAGCCAAACTGTCTTGTGAGCATTTATAGGTTAGATAAAAAGTTAGAAACTGGCATTTTAGCAAGAACTGCTGTTTTCCATAATCAGTAAAGGCATGGACAAGAGAGTAGGAGACCAGAGTCACACCTTGTGCTGACAGGGCTTAAGCCTTTGTAAAGGAAACCTTTACCTCTTCTTAACTCAGATCAGTTTTACTAAATTAATATTATAGTTTATGCATCCTCATTAGTTTCATAAGATACTAGTGGATTGGGAGTGAAAAAGGTGCTTTAGTGTGGCAAGTCTAAACTTGTTTTATTGGATGAGCTAAAACCTGTTTCATAACAACAAAGAACATTACCTGCTTTCATACTTCATTGTAAGTACCATACATTTAATAGGTAATCACAGTTTGTGGTCTCATGAAATGTCTCTGGTGCATGGTAATTCTTATGTTTCTAAGAGATGGTCTCTTCTTTAGGATTGTAACAATGGAATTTTATGGAAAGAATGATCTTACATTAGGAATATTTTTAGAGAGATACTGTTTCAGGTAAGAACATATGTCTTCCTTCTGTTCCATTACACATTTTTGATGCTCAAAATTTCAACCTAAAACGTAAACATGAGTTTCATGTCAAGTGACTGTTACATGATCCTCACTTTCATAGTGTGTATCAGAGTATATCATTCAAAGAAGTAATCTATTTCATATTTAAACTGAGATCTCGTATCCAGAAGGTTCCTCATATCTGCCCATCTAATTACCCTACCATCAACATTTTTCGGATACCTGTTTTTTTACAGTGATTCAAATGAGAGGTAAAATGTTGGAATCATCTAGACCTCAGTTTAAGTCTTAGCATCATCACTCGCCACTTACATGACAAAGCACTTTACTAGTCCCCTTTATAGGGAATAACAATCCCTAGAATTGTCAGAAGGTAAAAGGAAATGTTTTAAAATTGTTTGGCAAATAGAAGGTGTTTAACAAATGGAAACTATCACCATGCTGTAGCTGAAGATGATGTTCAGCTGCAGGCTCAGAGCAGCATGAGTACCTTGTGGAGATTGTCCACTAGTCAGGCTGCACTTTGACAGTGGTTCTGATTTCTGTTTCATGCTTAATGTGAGAAGGGTTCTTTTGTTTGTCAAAGGCCTTCTTATCAGTGTCCAAGCATGTTCTGTGATACCCCCATGGTACATCATATTCGTCGCTTTGTTCATGGCCAAGGCTGTGTGCAGATAATCCTGAAGGAGTTGGATTCTCCAGTACCTGGATATCAGCATACAATTCTTACATATTCCTGGTGTAGAATCTGCAAACAGGTAAATAGACCCTATTGCTGTATTTTGTTTGCCATTTATTTCTTTATTTGTATGGTTTTTTTTTTTTTCTAAGGAGAAGGTTTCCTGTATGGTATTGGATTCGTTATTTGTTATAGAGCTCTGTTTGTCATTGTTATTTTACCTTCCAGTGCTGTATGTTCAATCCAGTATTCGTTTTTTGAAGATCCCATCTTAGGAATGTATCAGTCACTAAATAAATACAAGTGCCTTACACAGTAAAGTATCTTGAGGTTGTATCTTGACATATCTCAATTTTGTTTGTTTATTCATTCAACAAACATTTAGCACCATTTATGTGCCAGATACTGTGCTGGGCCCTAGGAATGAAAAAAAGAATAAGGAATGACTTCTGTTCTCTAGGGGAGGAGACAGACTTGTAAAGCAATAACTGCAGTATATTAGGATATTTGTATAATAAATTTGAGCCTATATCAGCATTTCTATTCACATACAGATGAGACCATGTTGAAATTGATCTCTACTGGTTTTTATGCATGTTCTTGAGAAAAGGACATGTGTTTTGTTTCTTCTTTATGCCTTTCTTTACTTTTCTAACTCTGGGGCAGAAATTTAGTGCCAATATTGTGTTTTTTTTAAATATATGATTTTTATCCAGACTGCTTGCAATCTGGATAAAATGTTCCAAATTTAACTTATTACCTTAATTAGGTTATTTCTTTTTTTTTTTTTTTTGAGACGGAGTCTTGCTCTATCGCCCAGTCTGGAGTGCAGTCGTGTGATCTCTGCTCACTGCAAACTCTGTCTCCTGAGTTCAAGCTATTCTCCTGCCTCAGTCTCTGGAGTAGCTGGGACTACAGGCGTGTGCCACTATGCCCAGCTAATTTTTGTATTTTTAATAGAGAGAAGGTTTCACTACATTAGCCAGGCTGGTCTCAAACTCCTGACCTCGGGTGATCCACCCACCTCGGCCTCCCAAAGTGTTGAGATTACAGGCATGAGCCACAGCGCCTGGCCTTAATTGGGTTATTTCAAAGTGTGCTTTTGGAAGGCACATATGGGAATTACATATAAAATAATAGCATGACCTACATTAATCAGTGGTAGAGAAGGGCAAAATCAAAGTTGCACCTGCAGCAGCAAACATACAGACATAAAATTATTTCTAGCAATTCTTGGTCTTAGTTTCATACTTATTCTTACCGACTTTAGTTCCTATTAGTTAGCTGGTAATAGTTTGTTGTAGAATATGTTAACTGGGTAGACTGACCAATGAATAGCTTAAATTTGATCTTTATGACTTACATGCTTTGCTATATGCACTTTATTTTAAAACAAAAACTTCTACTTTTTTATGCTAGAAAGGAAAAGGTAAGTTTTGTTACACTAAAATGAAAAACTTACAGTGTCAAGGAAAAATACAACATATATGACTAAACATAAATATATGTAATATCAAATTTCTATAAGCCATGATAATAGAAAAATGGGCAGAGGACATGACAATGCAATTTAATGCAAATGGTTACTTAACAAATAACAAATAAATGTTATTCATTAGTAGTCAGATAAGCGTAAATCAGTAAAATCTCTTTAAAATTTTTCCTTTAGGAGATTACATTTCAAAAATTTCAATTCTAATTCCTAGGATTGGGTAAGAAAGTGGGGGAAATTGATATTCTTAAATATTGTTGGAGACTGTATACACTGGTGCACTTGTTTTGGAAGACAATGTGGCAAAAATTATCAAAGATCATATAAATGTTTATGCCCTTTGACTTACCAGTTCCCACCTTTATTAATTTATCCCACAGGAATAATTGTGGATATTTGTAGAAAAACTTGTAATGTCTTAAAGGCACATCAGTAAGGATTGGTTAAATACGTGTCCAGATACTCCAAAGCCATTTGAAAAGTTGTTCAAGAATATTTTATGTGGGAAAATATTCACGATATATTGCTAAGTAAAAGATTATGAAACTATAGCAGCTTTTATTTACAAATATACTGGCTGTGTGCGTGTCCATGTATGTATGTGTATATGTATGTGTGTGTGTGTGTGTGTGTGTATATATATATATATATATAAATACATCAAAAGTAAACATATACTAGTATATTAATGTTGTTGGTGGGTTTATTGATGATGCTGCTCTCCTCCACCACCCCCAAGTCCACCCACCTTTGAACTTTCTCATTCTTTTCCCAGTTTTCTGCAGTCAGTATATATTAGGTTTGTATTAGAAAAGAAAATGTTGGCCGGGTGTGGTGGCTCACCTGTAATCCCAGCACTTCGGGAGGCTGAGGCAGATGGATCACGAGGTCAGGAAATCGAGACCACCCTGGCTAACATCGTGAAACCCTGTCTCTACTAAAAATACAAAAAATTAGCCGGGCGTGGTGGCACGTGCCTGCAGTCGCAGCTACTCAGGAGGCTGAGGCAGAAGAATGGCGTGAACCCGGGAGGTGGAGCTTGCAGTGAGCCAAGATCGTGCCACTGCACTCCAGCCTGGGCGACAGAGCGAGACTCCGTCTCAAAAGAAAAGAAAAGAAAAGAAAATGTTATTTTTTGAAAAAGAGATTCTCAATATGTGATTAGGTAAACTATTTTTGCTGAATTCCAGGTAACACCAGTTGTTGCTCTTTCCAATGAGTCCTGGTCTATGTCATTTGCAAAATACCTTGAACTTAGGTTTTATGGGCACCAGTATACTCGCAGAGCCAACGCTGAGCCCTGTGGTCACTCCATCCATCATGATTATCACCAGTATTTCTCCTATAACCAGATGGTGGCGTCTTTCAGGTAAGAAATCCTAGGAATCTTGTGCGTGATCTCAGATATCATAATCCCTTAAGAATTTTTTAACATTTTCACTGTTACTAGATTGAATTAATTTGTGGGATTCCCCATTTCTACCCTTATAAATGCAGAGGACCAGACTGTATTAAGAGCTTTCAGTATTATTTTATTTACTCTTTACCCTATGAAATACTTCTTATTATCCTCACTTACAGAGCTTACTATCATTCACTTACAGAGCTCTCAAGTGATGGAGTAATGATTTGAACCTTGGTAGATCTACTACCAGCCTCACTTTTTAAAAAAAAAATTTAATATAAAAATTTTAGAAAAGTGTGAGACAGGATCTCACTGTTACCCAGGCTGGTCTTGAATTGTGCTCAAGTGATTCTTCTGCCTCGGCCTTTCAAAGTGTGGGGATTAGAAGTGTGAGCCACCGTGTCGGGCCCTGGCCTAACTCTTAACCATTGTTTTGGCATCTGATGGCATCTGAAAGTCTGTCAGAATTTTTGCCAAGACATTAACCATCAGAAGGATAATCACATATTTCTGATAGAGCTAAAAGTCTGTGTTCAAAGAATTGATAGTTGCCATTGTGGTATTAAATAATTTGAGAAAGCCTTCAGGTTCTGCCTTCAAAATATATCCAGAGTCTGAGCACTTTTTACCACCTCTACCACTACCACTTTGGGCTGAGCCTCTGTTATCTTTCACCTGGATTATTGTAGTAGCCTTAGCCAGTCTCCCTTTGGCCTTGTCCCTTTAGCCTCTTCTCAACACAGCAGTCAGAGTGGTTCTGTTAAGGGGCAATCAGCTAAGGCCACTCCTCTGCTCTACACACTCCAAAGGGTGTCTGTTTCACCCGGAGTGAAAGCCAAAGTCCATTTACTGGCCTTTAATCTACCTGCACTGGCTGCCCAGGACCTCTCTGCTCTTACCTCCTACTACTCTCTCTTCACTCATCCTACTGCTGCCCCGCTGGCCTCCTGACTGGGCCTCAGGCGTGTCAGGTAGGTTGCTGCCTGGGAGCCTTGTACTTGTTCTTCCCTCTCTGAATTGCTCATTCCCCAGATATCTGCTTGTTGCTTCCTTGCGTCTTACAAGTCTTTGCTCACGTTTCACCTGCCCTGACACTCCCCGATCCTAGCACTCTGCTTCTCTTTCTTGCTATATTTTTCTCCATAGTACTGAACATCTGATATGTATTTTGTTTGTTACCTGAATCTTGTTTTTCCTGAATTGTGAGAACAGGAATTGTTAGTGTTATATCCTCAGCACCTAAAACTGTCTGGCACATAATAGACCCTCAGGAGATATTTGCTAATTAGAGCTTATTTCCTTTTTTAAGCAAGAGCTTTTAACCGTGCATGTAGGGCCTTGCAGGGGAGTGGGGTTGTAGCATTTATTAGTCAATATAAACCCGCAGGTGGAAAGGAAACAAAAGACTCATGAAGAATCTTCAGGAGCTGGAAAGTAATGAATACCTACAATTAGATGTAGGTATTTTAGTTTCCTTATTAATAGGGATGGTTTATAGCAATCGTTTTTGGTTACAGCAGGTAAGGATAACTTCAAGGGATAAATGATGGTACTACAGCGTAATGAAAGATAAAACAAAATCCCTCCAGAATTGGGGAGGATATTTATTGTAATGGCTAAAAATTATTTTTGTGATTGTTTTAAAATGCCATTTTATATTAACTTTTTCTCTTATGCCTCATAGGATTTAGTTGAACATCATGATACAGCTCTATTCAAGGTATTAAACTATTTTTCATTTTCTATTGGTCCTTGTATTTTCTTCTCAGTTATTCTCCCATTCGACTTCTTGAAGTATGTGTTCCACTCCCCAAAATATTCATTAAGCGTCAGGCCCCATTAAAAATGTCCCTTCTTCAGGATCTGAAGGACTTCTTTCAAAAGTAAGTTCAGTTTCTTTTATCATCTTCTTTTGTTTATTTACAGCTATTTTAAAGTATCAGATTTGTTCATTTTACTTTCTTTGAAAATGTAAATTTTCTAATTGTATGCTATGCATGCTTGCTGTACAAAAAGAAAATTGTAGACGCTATGGAAAGATAATAAAAAAGAAGCCAAACTCTTTTAGACATAACAACTTAAAATTTTTTTTTTTTTTTTTTT